>NW_018024357.1:3908-7078 GCF_002006095.1 Pseudomyrmex gracilis
TAGTTCTTTTTTTGCTTTACTTGTTGTAGCATTAAAATCTTTNCCTTATTATTGTCTTTTCAATTCTTTTTTTTCCTTTATCCAATGTTTCAATTCTTCCGTTTCTCTATTCCATCATTCACGTATGCTCCTATTATTTTCTACCAGTTTTCTTTCACTTATATTTTTCGGCAAAAGTTTTTGTATTTTCTACTATTTTTTGTCATCTATTCACGTCTTCATTAATACCATTATGTTCTAATTCTTTAATTGTACCCGGAACTTTTTTTTCCTTTTTTTCCTTTCTTTTTTCTACTTTTTTTCCTTCTTTCCTCACTCCTTACTTTTTTTTATTTCTATCTTCTTCTTTTTCTCACTTTCCCCTTCTTCCCTTCTTTTATCCTTTTTCCTTCCTTCTTTTTCGGTTGTCTTACTCTCTTTAACGCTTTTCCTTTCTTATCTCATCTTCAAAATTTTCCTTCTCAATTCTTATTGTGTTTCCTTCTATGTATTTGTTTTCTTTTTTCTTTGTGTTACCGCAATTTCCGTAAACATTCTTCTTATTTCTTTCTTGTTTTATGTCATATCATACAATCCAAATCTTCCTTTCTTTTATATTGTTAGGTTTATCCCAAAGTATTTTCTTATTCTGCTTTTTTGTCCACTCTATATCATTTTGCTTGTATCCTCCTTTTCAACATTCAGTTTTATTATATTTTTTATCTTACCTTCAGCTCTTATTTCTGTCAACAGTGGTAATTATTTAAAAAGCGGACTTTCTCACCGATTTCAATGAGTTTGAAATATATTGTTAAGGACGTTATTCTAAACAACTTTTCCCTATACATGTTACCGCCGGTCGGCTTTAGTTTTCGAGTTATAAACAAAAAAAATTTCATAATTGAATACCAATTTCCCAACATTGTGTCGATTTCTTAAGGTAATATGTTCTTTGTATGACACGTGGAGGCAAGGGGGGCTACGCCCCCCGCAGGGAGAGGGACTTCGCCCCTCCCCCCTGCTCCCCTCGTCAAGAAAAAATGAAGAATTTAATTAACAAATACGACTTCCGATTACATTCGCTTCATGTCGAAATTACCAAAAAAAGTTTCATTACTAAAGCAACGTTGTCCAAACCTGTATGTTTTAGACATAATTTATTATTGTGGNATATTGGATTCAGAAAAAATGTTTCAACATAAACACAAGGTAATATACACGCAAAACACGAAGGGGGAAGCAGAGGGAAGGGGTGAAGCCCATCCACCTGCGGGTGGGCGGGCTTAGCCCGCCCTGCCTAAACACTTACAACAACAACAAAATGTACATGAAATCGAAAAATAAGAGTTTATTTGTAAAACTTTTTTTGTTATTAACTTTTTAATAACCAACGAGCGGCGGCTAAAACCTTTTGATTGTTACTCAGGAAGGTGTCCTTGACAAAATATGTCAAGCTCATCACATAATCTACCGTTTTCCTTCTTCTTTTCCAAGGACGTGTACTCTCTATTATTATGTTCTTTATTATCATTGTTTCAAATTGACCATCCTAGCTTGCCAATACTACTTATTAGCACTTTCCTGCCTTTTTATTTTATTGTTCTTTAACACTTTCTTTTCCTTTCTTCTCCCTCTTCTCCTTGTCTTTTTATTTCTACTCCTGCTTTACATGTTTTAGCATTACCATCTCTTCCTATTATTGTCTTTTCTATTCCTCTCTTTTCTTTCATCCAGTTTTTCAAGTCTTCAAGTTTTCTTTCTATTTCATCATTCACGTATACTTCTATTATCCTACAGCATTTTTCTTATTTTACTTTTTTCATCATTATATCTTCTTCCGTTTTTTCTTTTTTTCCCTCTTCCATCTCTATTCTTCTTCTTACTCCTATTATCATCCTTTTTATTGCTTTTTTTTTGTTACTTTTCGTTTCTTTTTTACCCATTGCACCTCACATCTATGCTTTTCCGGTAGAATCTTTTCTATCTTTTACCATGTTTTTTTATTTATCCACGTCTTTATTAAGAAATACCATTATATTCTAATTCTTCAATCCTGCCCAGAACTCTTTTTCCGTACTTTGAAATCCAGCCACATTCCAAACCGCTACTTTGTAATTTTTTTTCTCTCTTTTTTCTACCTTTTTTCCTTTTGTTTCTTGGTGCTTAAGTCTTTTACCTCTATCTTCTTCTCTTTTTCACTTTCTCTTTTTTTCTTTTTCCATCTTTTTTTCTTCCTTCTTTTGCGGTTGTCTTATTCTCTCTAAAGCTTTTTTCTTCTTATCTCATCTTCACCTCTCCTTTAATTCTTATTGTTTTACCTTCCATCCATGTATTCTTTTCCTTCTTTTTTTCTTCTACCACAATTACTACCAATCTTCTTCCTATTTCTCTCTTCTTCCATGTCATATCATGTCCAATCCAAATCTTCCTCTCTTGTAGATTTTTCGTTCTTTCCCAAATTATTTTTTTGTCCTTCTTGTTTTCCACTCTTACTCATACCATTTTGTCTGTATCTTCCCTTTCAACATTCACCCTTCTCATATTTTTTATCTTAACTTCAGCCCTTATTTGTTTCAAAATTTTTTCTTTCCGCCATCTCCAATCTCCTTTTTTTCCACTTCTTTTATTAGATACTTATTTTCCTATCTTTTCTTTCTTTCCATTCCAAATTTTTTTTTATTTGTTTTTTATTAATCTCTTCAAGTTGTCCTTTTGTTTTCCTCTCTNCTTCTTCTGTCCTTTTGTTTTCTATCCTTTCCATCTTTTCCAGCTTTTTCTCCACCTTTTTACCTTTTTTTTCTATCTCTTTCTTTTTCTACCTACGTCTTTCCTCCTTCTGTTTCCATTTTCTTGCTCATTTTTTCATTAATTCTATAAATTTTTTTAATTTTAGTTAAGAGTTTACCTAATTCATTTCACATGGTCCTTTCTTTTTCCTCTTCCTCGTCCTGTCTCTTTTTGTGTCCCTCTTTTCTTTCTCTTCCTTTCCTTCTACCTCTATTTTCGTTTTGGTGACCATCGCAGTTTTTCGCTCTTTTTAAACACTCACCAGTTACTCTCCTCCGCCTCTCTCGTTCTCTTTTCAGATTTCCTTTTCCTTTTGAACCAAATTTCTAATCCTGACTTTTCTCTCGTTCTTCCGCTCCCTTCTATTTCTTTTACCCTTTCACATCTGTTCTTTCCCTTCTCTC
>NW_018024358.1:0-1569 GCF_002006095.1 Pseudomyrmex gracilis
TATTTAAAAATAAAGGTAGGAACAGCGGAATCTAACATACAAAACTACACATGTATCAATGCAGATCAGAAAATCGGAATAAGCAATAGCGATAAAATTTCCGATGAGTTGGAATTCTGTGTTAAAAACTGTGTTATTTCTATCGCTATTGCTATTCCTTCCATTGTGCAAGGGGCTTAATATTACTGATATATTGCAATTTTACTTGATATTGTAGTAATATTACGTGCTATGTGGGACACACATGTTACATTATCGATCGCCCAACAAGACGTCGTGGATCGATAAAAAAAGGCATGGCGCAGTCGCGTTAGACTAAGTCATATGAAATAGCCAATCAACATTGAAAAAGTCGAAGTGCACCACCTAGGTGCATATATATCACAAAAAATTATCGCCATACATATATAATTATAAGGGTGCGATCCTACTGTTATTCATCGCGTAACGCGTAACACGTAACCAATTAAAGAGATTACGTGTTTAATATATATGTTTCATATTAAATACGTAATCTCTCTGATTGGTTAGGCGTTACGCGTTACGCGGTAAATACCAGTTTGAAAAATAAAGTACATTTTACATTAAACTAAATTATTATTATTGTTAATAATAAAACATCAGTATTAAATTTCATTGCATGTAATTGTATTAAAAAAATAAATAAAACAAAAATAAGTAAAAAACTATGATGTGCCTTTAGAACTAAAATTAACAAAATTATAATGTTTTATATAAAAGATGTAATAAACTTATCTATAAATACATTTATCTAATACATTTTTTGCAAGTAATTATTTTTTAGAATTATTATTTACGTAGATAAATAAATAATTGTTTTATAAAACTTTTTTACACAACAGCCATCTTAAATAGTATATAAAATATACTTTCAAAAAACTAATTCTCTCTCTCTCTCTCTCTCTTCTTCTTCTTTTTTAAAAATATTATTGATATTATTAAAAGTCAAAAATGGCACAATAAAAAAAGTCAATAAAAAGTCATTTTTAAGTCATTTAAAATCGAGATTTTTATTAAGACCAAAAAATAATGAAAATTTGGTCAATATGACATCAAATTGACATTATTTTAACATTTCTGTTCTCCTTGGACTGTTATCTCCGCATTTTCCAAATGTGAGATATATTAAGCGTTTAATTTATCGACTTGTGGAGTTTTATCAAAAAATGTTAGATCTGGATATGACGTTATCCTGTGCTGATGTAGATACGTTGAATGAAATTGTTGCTTTAGCGCAAGAAAAAGCAGATATGTACAAACGTCAGCAAGTTAATGCTGTTTTGAGTGATGAAGATATTATTTCTAAATATCCGAATGTATTTAAAGCTTTGACTAAACGCTTAATGGACATACCAGAATATGTTTGCGTGTCGTGTGAGAGACTTTGCTATGAAAGAAATATTTCTAATGTCGAAAAAATTCAAAGACAAATATTAGGAGTATAAATAAGTTTCCGCCGTTTTTTTATCAAAAATTGGGCATTTATTGTGAAAGAACGGTACATAATGTTTTATTCGAAGTATTGTCCATCGCTAGCCACTACCTTTT
>NW_018024358.1:2469-7030 GCF_002006095.1 Pseudomyrmex gracilis
ATCAAAAGCTCCCGCAAATGACGTTTATTCGGCTCAAAACTCGACATTTTCGCACAAAAAAAGATATATGATGCTGATACAAAATCGCTAATATTTCAAGGTTATGTTGTTAGCAGATGTCTAATCCTACGATATGACGTTTTACAGCTGACAATTTTAACAATAACATACTTTGACCATTTTTTGTCAAACGGCGGAAACTTATTTATACTCCTAATAGATATTCCAGTGTGGAGAGATTTAATGGCATATGTCGAGCGCAAAAACATAAATTCGGAATATATATGTAATTATTGTGAACGAAAATTTACTATATATCCCTTGTATGAAAAAAAATTGAATAAAAGTGCAACAGCCTTGTATCAGATGTTAAAAATTGGAGATTTGCCGATGGATAATCGTGAACAATTATTAGATTTAATGTGTTTTCCAGATTTATTTCCTTTTGGTATTAACGGACAACATGAAGCTAGAAAAGTCAAACTTCATGACCACGAATTTATTAAATGTTTGATGTCTAAACATCTACAGTACAGATTAAATGCACAATATTTATTTTTCTTATTAAACAATGCAAATATTTGTCAATTAAGTCGCGGAATTTATCATAAAATGAATGTAACGAATTTACGCGATCGTTACACAGTTGCAGAATATTTAGAAGCAATGTCGAAAGAATTATTGGAATCTAATTTGAGTACAATATTTTCGGACCTAAGAAATACAGAACAATATTGGCGAAGACCGAGAAGTGATTTAAACTGCATGACGCAGAATTATGGACCTGCAACATGGTTTTTAACGTTAAGTCCCAGCGAATGGTTGTGGGATGATTTAGGAGAATATATTCGTGAAGTAAATGGATGGCATGATTTTTCGTTATGTACTAGTGTACTTGTTGCCAAAGATCCAGTGTCAACATCGAGGTTTCTAGATAATAAGTTCAAAGCAATGCTCGATTTTATGTGTTCAAAAGATCATCCATTTGGAGAAGTAACTCATTATTTCTGGCGACGAGAATATCAAGGTAGAGGTATACAACATTTTCATTTGCTAATTTGGATTAAAAATGCACCGATCATAGGAGAATCGCCTACTGAAGAAGTTTCCAACTTTATTTTGCAACATGTAAGTTGCAAAATGCCGAATCAAGATATATCACCGCTATTATACAGACGTGTCCATACGCATCAGACGCACATACATAACAATTATTGTCTCCGCTCTAAGAAGGTAGGACGTAGAGTTGTACGTAGATGTCGTTTTGGATTTCCTCGTCCTGTCACAGAAACAATAAACATAAGAGAGTCGCAAGTTCGATAGCAGGTAGAAAACATTTAAAACATAAAAGTAGACTTTACGTTCTTCCTCGAACAGAGAATGAAGTTAATATAAATGATTATAATCCTGTTCTTCTTACTGCGTGGGAAGGTAATATGGATATACAATTTATCGGTGAGAAGTCAACATTGCTTACATGGTACGTCACCAAGTATATGAATAAAGCTGGAAAATGTGAATTATCTGAATCTATTATCGATAGCAAAAATACTCAAAACAAATCATTGGGAAGTTATCTTTAGAATATTGGTTTGCGATTTATGCATAATAGAGAATGTGGGGCTCTCGAAGCTGCTGATACATTGTTAGGTATTTCTTTATACGGAACGGACCGAAATACGACTATTAGATGGCTAGATGTTAATCTAATACAATATAGAAAATTATAAAGCCGCAAAGAGATTGAAGAACTTGATAGTAAATCTACGGATATATTTTGCCCATCTTTGATAGACAATCGTTATCCAGATAGACCAAAAAAATTGGAAAGCGTGTCTCTTTATGAGTTCGCACAGTGGTACGATATCACAAAGAGTAAACCGAAAAATAAGAATGTCGAGTATTACAAAATAGATAATGGCCTTTATCTTAAACGACGGAAACGTGGATATCTTATCAATCATTATAAATGCAATGTTAATATACAACCGGAGAATTCTTTCTTTGCATTATTATGTTTAAACCATGGCAAAAATTAGAAGAATTTAAAGAATGTGATACATGTACAGAATCATTTCACAAAGTAAAATTACATCTGATAGAAGCATTGCAATACCATAAAAAAATAGAAGAATTACAAAAAGCGTTTGAAGCTGCAAAACAGTTAGTTCAAGAATACGATGATAAATTAGAAAAACAAGATATAGATGATCCAGAAAATNCAATAGATATTCAAAACATAGAAGCTGGTGAAGCAATGCAAGATTTTAAAGATCTAGGTGAGAAAATAGACAAAGAAGTCGATGTATCTGATATATGATAGCAAAATTAAATACAGATCAAAAAATAGTGTTTGATAAAGTTGTTAGTACTGTAAAATCGGATGAATCGATATTACGATTATATATTAGCGGAGAAGGTGGAACTGGAAAAAGTTTCTTAATTAAAACCATCAAATGTTGGATAAAACAAACTCTCAACAAGGATATTGCTGTAGCAGCTCCTACTGGTATTGCAGCGTTTAATATAGACGGTTTGACAGTTCATAGATTACTTCAATTGCCTGTTGAACACGGTTTTATTCCAAAATATAAACAGTTATCTGATCATGTATTAAAAGTTTTACGAGCAGAACTCAAAGATGTTATTCTCATTATAATTGATGAAATGTCAATGATATCTAATTTGACTTTAATGTACATACATCTTCGATTGTCTCAAATATTCGATACTACTGACTCTGATGATGGTTGGTTTGGTCGAAAGCACATTCTTCTACTTGGAGACTTGCTTCAATTACCTCCTGTACACGATAATCCAGCTTTTATACGCTTATCAAAAGAAACAGTTAATAAATATCTTGGGTCTATAAAAGCTATTAACCTATGGATTACATTGTTTGACTATGATGAACTGACAATCAATATGCGACAGCAAGGAGATGACACTTATCGTGAATTATTATCAAGAATTCATATTGGTTTAGTGACTTTGTCTGATTGTGAGATTCTTTCGAAAAGAAAAATATTTTTTGAAAGTGTTTCTATCGAATTGTTACGTCCTGGCCCACGGTTACGGTCGGGCTATGGTGGAGTAACAGAGAGCTGTCGTTTCTCTTTTATCTCCGCACAGCAGGTTGGCGATCCCGCTGCGGCAGAGTCAAGCGAGTTTGTGTGCTCTCACGGATAGGTCAACGGCGTATGCCGATCTTACTCTATCCTATGAGGCCCCGCTTATCGGTCTCTTTCTGAGTCTAGAGAATCAACTCTACGGACTAAGGACGAGACCATGCGATTGATTGAGGATGTGGAATGATGAGAGGTCGTCTTAATTAAACGGAAAAGATTATGATACGTACAATATTAATTTATTCATTTAATGGTGTTAGTGTTACAATTTTTAAACGTATTGTCGTGTGGTTGGGCGTGATGTCGCGAATTTTACATTGAGGCGGAAGGTCATCGCTCGGAGGCTAGAGAGGGGGAATATATATATATATGTATGTATGCATGTTGCGAGAATGTGTGTAAGGGGCCTCCGGCGGGGTTTTACAGATGCAAGTGTGTCGGGTGCATGTTTAAGGCGCCGATTCGTGGTATAGAAATCATTCAAGGTCTATTTCTATAATTTCATGGATTGTTACGGAACTTGGGGGGAATATTGAGTAAAAATGGTGGACGGGAACTAAACGGATGTCATCTATATAAGGAAATTTGACAGGAAGGAGTTTTCTGGCTGGAGTGGTGGATATCAACCGGAAGATGTCGGAAGGATCTGTTGTTAAAGGGTCAATTATAAAGAGGATTCTTTCAGGATTTGCTTTTCTGTAAGTGGAGGCTAGTCGGAGGAAGTGTTGGAATTTAGGATCGAGCGGTGGAGTGGTTGATCGTGACGAGTCGGAGGATTCATCGTTCGCGGGTTCTTGCCCGGATGTAGAAGGTTGAGGGGAAGAAGAGCGAGGAGGAGGTGGAAGAGTCAGATTGTTCGCGGGGGAAACAAGGGAGGATTGAACGTCTGCGGGAGGATCAGAGGTTATCGGTGAATAGGAGGGAGCTTCATACCACGAATCGTCGTGTGTATGTGTGTCTGTGTGTGTTTCCACGTGTGCGCGATCGTGGGAAGATATGTCAGTGCGTGTGTGTTGCGAATGCGTCGGTGAGTGTGAGTGCTCGCCCGATAGATTCGTGTGCGTATCGCAGGAGTTTTTATTGTTATTGTGGCTGTTGTGATTGTCTCCTAATGTCTGAGGAGAAGTGGCGTCAATGGGCCTGGTCGGCTCCGCTTTGTTTATTGCGAGCGCTGCCGCTCGACGTAATTTTTGGTTTTGTCCAGTGCCGACGGTTGGAATGCGAACGGCGGGGTTCCACTTAAACGGGAGGTTGTCTTAGCAAGTTATTATTTATAGTAAAAGTGTGAATGAGGTTAATATTCGGAACTGATTTCTCATTCTGCCGACACATCATACTTGATCAAACAAGAGTGTCTAAAAAGGGGGAAGGCTAACTCTCTCTCTCTCTCTCTCTCTCTCTCTCTCTCTCTCTCTCTCTCTCTCTCTCTCTCT
>NW_018024359.1:0-7039 GCF_002006095.1 Pseudomyrmex gracilis
GCTAATTATACAAATCTAGTATAGTGTTTGATTTTTTATTCTTAATATTTAAATAATGTTTAAAAATATTTTAATAATCATTATAACATTTATCTATTGTCATGGTTTTTTACTCTCTTACTAAATATATTTTACTTTCTTACACTTACCGTAAGTAAGTTTCTTATATCACGTAAAATTATATCACGTAATAATTAAATAAATAAATATTTGATATACATTATTAAAGTCACTTTTAATACAGAGTTACTCTTTTCAATGTTCACGATAGTTTTATAATAACATATGCCTGTCGGTATTATTGGTAACCGCGTCGATATATATCATCGGTAACCGTGTCTATATATGGATCAAATCTCGGGCCGCTGGCGCGTGGTAGTAGAAGGCGGCCGGAGGAAAATTACTTATCCCCCTCCTTTACGGCGCTCGATATGGTGCTCCGCACTGTACGTTATACGTGAGAATAGTTTTCAATAATTTTCCATAATTAAAAGACTTTAACAAGAAGAAAATTTAAATAATTTTATCACACGAATTGAATGCCATATCTGAATTTTACTTTCTTTGCCTTATTGACTAACACATAAACTTTCAGTATAACATCTCGTGAATGTATTACAAATAGAACAGTTGACTGATAATCTTTGACCATCTCTTTGGTAAATAAATTTGTATAATCGCGTATTTTGATTAATATAAATATACTCGAAGACACACTTTATTCCCAGTGTCATTTACAACTATAAGAGATCACTATCGTCAAAGTAATTTGTGTGGAAAAAAAATATAAACCGGTGCAACTCGTGTCTCCAATTTCTTGTATGGTCTGTGTCATGTGACCAGTGCCTCACTGTTCGGCAGGTGACCATTGCTTTGGCAAGCCGATTTTGTCCGATTTGTCGGGCCATAACTCGACGGCTCATCTGGACCATGGAGGCGCACCGGGCGCTTGCGGGATGAATTAGATCGGAGCCCCCACCCTTCTGGCTTATCACAATGGTGTACAGAGGTGGCAGTGATAACCGTTGTTCATTTTGTGGTACGTGCAATGACCTTGATTTGCGGGCAGTGCTTTGCCCGCACGTTCGCATTGCGAAATATGAACCGATCGGTTGGATGCTCCACGTGCTGGGTGGCCTGTATGGCACTTATAAATGTTTATGCCGATTGTTCCCACCGTCGTGCGGGCGATATTCGCAGGTCCCCAGCTTGTTAGACGTGGATTTTGCATTTACCGGAAAGTTTATTTTAATTTTCTATGAAATGTTTTATTCGATTTGCATGTATTTGTAGTACACATTAACCGAATCTCTACTCAGAGTTCTGTGATAACTGATTACAGAATTATTTTAATTACTTGCACGACTTTGATTGGGATTATGTTGAGATTTTAGATAATGAAAGATCTTACCATAAGCGTTTGATCTCTGAAACTCTATATACAGTCACACAATAGCGTCGGCTAAACTGCTTTAAGAGAAAACTACTAAGAGGCTCTACAACTGTAATATTCGTTGAAGGGAGAGAGAAACTATTACGCTTTGTATTACAGACGGCAGTATTATTTTCTATTGTGACAAGAATACGTGACAATGACCCGAAACACCGCAGCCGTTTGTGCACTGCATGGAAAGCCGAAAATGATATTCAGACTTTGAATTGGCCTGCGCAGTCGCCTGATGCAAATCCAATTGAAAATGTGTGGTTCATCATTAAGAGAAAACTTCAAGGAAAGCGTGTGTTTGCTTTAAAGCAGTTGTGTCGCCATGTTCGAGCTATTTGGCGATCGTTACCGCAACAATATGCAGAAAATCTTGTAGAAAGTATGCCAAAACGGTCAGCGAATTCTCGACAATAATGGAGACTGGACGACTTACTAAGTAAAAGCGTAATACTATTTTTAATGCACTTTAAATCAATCTCAACTTTTTTTAAAAATAATAATTTTTCTTTTAAATATGCAGACGACGCTTTTGTGTGACAGACTGTATCAAGAATCAAAATCGCGATCTTAATTTACATAATGACAGAAAATTTAGATAAATCTTATTTATCATTTGTAGATAACACAGTCCCCACACAGAATAAAAACTCTATTAGACGTCTATTAGACGTCGACAGCTCCATGAGATATCTAATAGATGTCTAATGGATGTCTGGATGGATGGATGTCTGTATGGGCCAATTAGCTTTGCATTACGAGCACGTGACTTTGGTTTTTGACTTGCCATTAATTTAGCGCACACAGTTTGTTTTCCTCAGTTGCTTTGTTTCTGTGAGGATGTGGCCTGTCAATTCTATCTCAAACATATACGTTACACATCTTAATATATGAAGATCACAACTACTGCTTATTCTTGTAAGTTCTTTTATATAAATCTTTTTTTATTTATGTATCATTTACGACCATCACATTTATATTTTTTAGACATTATATTGATAAAGACCTAAATTGAAGGTCAAAACGTTTATACATTCACCTATGCTTTTCAAATAAACAACATTTTACACCTTTACACTACAACAAGAACAAAAACTCCATTAGACGTCTATTAGACGTCGACAGCTTCATACGACATCTAATAGATGTCTAATGGATGTCTGGATGGATGGATGTCTGTGTGGGACTGTGTTTGCTTCAACTGCCATTTCAACGTTTCCTTTTTTAATTGTAATACATTTTCGATGTTATACTGAAATTTTATGTGTTAGTCAATGAAGCAAAGAAAGTAAAATTCAGATATGGCATTCAATTCGTGTGTTAAAATTATTTAAATTTTCTTTTTGTTATAGTCTTTTAATTATGGAAAATTATTTCAAGTGTTTGCGATAATAGTTCAATCTTTGCTCGAAAACACTATCCTTATCTTATTTGTCATGTGATTTGTAAAATAATTTAATAAAATAACACTTCAAGTAATGTATGTTACTGATTAGTTTTAATTAGTTTTATTTTTCATGAAGTTATAAGACTATACTGTGTCTCGCTTAAAGACAGTATGTGCTGTTGCTTAAATAATTTAAAGTTGTCCGAAATTTATATAAATAACAATTGAAATATCGCCACCTAAATAAAGGTACTTTTATTTTTTGAATGTACTTATATTGTTTTAAACAATAGTGTAAGAAGTTTATCGCCAAGTAAAACTTTCTACACTCTTATTATTTATACATTCCCAGCAAACACAGAATATAAATGCTATATAACATGAAAGTAACATGTAATATAACAGCCGTTATTCTTTAGTAATATTGATGTTATATACTTTAGTGTCATAATTTTAATATAATTATATTATGTATCTATTATATTGTTTTGTTATTAGCTGGCAATGATATTATACCAGCAATATAAGTGATATGTAATAAGTTACATAACAAATGTTATATGAATTTAATAGTGCTGTTATATACTATTATTTATTAATATATAATTGTAACTTAATAGTAGTAAAACACAATAACATAACTGTTATAAAATTTTATATTACTGTTCGGAAATTATTATATTGGCGTTGTTACTCGATAACAACGTTATTTGTGTAAAAATATATGGGAAATTAAAAGTTGAAAGTATTATAACGCGCAAATAATATGGTATAAAAGGTAAGTATAAATTTCATTAACTATCGTATATTCTTCGAGCATACTTTTACGCATATTTAATACCATTAGCTGCGTTCTGCAGAACACTCGTTGTCTTGTTAATACTCGATGTTGATCAGTTGGTTCTAAAAATAAGAGCCAATCACGTTCGAATGCTAGAAAGCAACTTGTTCTGCTGAACGTAGGCTGCGTTCCGTTTCACACATATGCGCGCGTTTCTCTACAGTACACGTCTATAGTCACGTATAGTATAAATAAATGCGCGCATATGCGTGAAACGTAACACAGCTATAGTCAATTTCTCTCGTCTTCATATGCGCAGTTCGATTTTGATTGGTCACGTGTGCGTCACTCTTGTTTGTTCTTGATCATGATCCTGTTATAGGCTTTGTTTCTGTAAGTATAACTTTTTCTCGACTGCTTTTGGCCACTCTTATCGCTTGATGCATTGCATATGCATTTACTAACTAATTGTTAATTATATATATTTGACTGTAGTGTAAATGCTTCACTATAAATAAAGCATTTGTTGCGCTTGGCCACGTCGATATGTCGGTTTATGTTTCGACCAGCGTTTGTTCGATCCGACACTGTCTCGTCTCGTCCGCAATTATCACCCTGACTACCGGCCGCATCTAGCTACTCACTGGACGAGGATTTTATGAGATATGTAATCTTGAAAAAGGTACAAAAAGTAAGTTGGTTTTCCTTTGGTAAATAACTCAAAAGTAGTCACTCTTGGGGATTTTTCATACTTTACAAAAATATATGAAGCATACCAAGCATATAAAAGCATTGGTTTAAACATCGGAGAACTTAATTATGCTTCGAAGTTGTTAGATGACAGACCGATATTCCTTAATATGAACGAAATTTGTTTTTCCAATACTGTTGTTAAGAAATTGTGCATCTGTAAAAATGGAAGTTTTATTCAGTGTGCTCACTGCAGAAAAGTATTATGTTTTACGTGTTTTTATGATGAATATCATCCCAAAATATGTACTCCGTTTGAGGTTGAATCTGACAACGAGAATGAGTAATTTGTATGTCAATTATAATAAACTATTTCAATGTTCTTCTCTGTATTTTTTCGTTTTTATTTCTTTTTTTGTATGTATAATATATAAGATTTTTCTTGCATAACATGTTTATAAAGTGAAATTACACAACATTTAACGCATTAGAAATAAATAAATGTCATAATTCTGAAATATAATTAATGTTATAATTTAAATTATAATTCAAAAACTAATTGTTGAAGTAAAATATAAAAAATACATATCTATAAGAATGTATAATATGTGACACCATAAATTTAAAAAAAAAAAAATTTTTGCCTAAAAAGGATTCGAATCGGCAATACGCAGCGTGATAACCGCGCGCCTTACGCGCTGAGCCACGCCGCTTCTAGCTGCCAACCTATACTTATTTTATGCTATATAAGATACGCGCAAAACTTTAAATGCGTTTTTCTCGCGAATGCTTGAGAAGCGCGTCGTAATATTGTACGACGAATTAGTAGTAAGGTAAACCTACAATGTATATAAATTTCATCCGAATCGAAAGGGACAATGTCTGGTGCTCCCCTTGTGAGTTCGACCACTCACGCAGTTTGATTCGCGATAATTAATTATACCGAATCCTCTGGGGCTCAGCAGTCTTCGAGTCTCACGCGACACCAACCGCAAGTCAGTGCCTTCGAGTCGTTTCACGAAGGGAAAATCACGAGCGGCGCAAAAGATATAGAAGCTATTTCGACTTCGAGCCGGTACCTCACCGGTGCTGTCTTCGAAAGCTGCGTCCGGGTTCCCGAGGCTCGCCTCCAAGCTCGTCGTCCGCTCCGCTTGTCTACCTTCGCCGGTGGCCCGTACTCTCGCCTTTTCTCTCGCTTTAGTTAGCGCCGCTCCGTCCTCGCATTTGGACCAACACTTGGCTATCGCACGCGGGAAATTCGCAATGTTTGGACTTGCCGATCGCACGCTCTCGTAAAGCGAAAAACTGCTCTAAGCTCTGCTCTCCTGCGATTCGGCCACTTTTATTTTTTCTTGCTGGCTTCCCCTTAGGGCATCCTTGCTGATATCGGTGAGGCCCTCGTAGCCGGCGATATAATTCATTTAGACAGACAAATAACACACCTAATTAAAACCCGCTTTTTATTTTTTATCCTATTTTGCCCCGGAAGATTAGCGGGGTTCTGAGTGCGATTTCGGATCCCGGAGGCGAGTTTTTGTGACCTAGGCAAGTGGGTGCCTATGCAATCCCTCTGCCACGTCACAATATATATATATATATATATTAAAATTGTAGAAAAAAATAGCTCCAAAAATTTAAATAAAAACGCAGATATGGCAGTTGAAGCAATGACACGGAAGTTGTTGTGTAATGTGTATTGTTTATTTAATTGACATCTATATAAACGTTTCGATCCTTGTTTTGGGTCTTTATCGATATTCTAAAACAATATGTATATAAACATTGATCTAATAAGATACGCAATCAAAAATACGAAAAAGAAGCAATATAAAAATTTACAAAAAAAGGTAAAATAAAAACTTACAAAAAACTAATAGTGTTTTGGAGTAAGAAAGGTGTCAAACAAGTTGGCACGCAGAATCAACAGACAGCATCCTTACAGTGGCAAGGTAAAAAATGCGAAGATTGAAACAGTAGGCGCTGAGTTAATCGGATACAAATATGACGGTAGAAACTTATTGCGCAGACCAAATCAGTTATCAACAAACGGTAAATAGGATTTATCCAAATTCTCCGTATCGCTATGTAGATTGAGACCATGACTTTGATTCTTAATGTATAAAGTTTTAGATATTAATTGCTTGTAATATGATCTTTCGTGATCCAGTATCTCAACGCCATCCCAGTCAAAGTCATGAGTGTAATTAATCCTATGCTCAGTTATGACAGAACTGTAAGTAAAGATTCTGTTGATGTGATTCCTGTGTTCTTTTATTCTGGTTTGTAACAAACGGCGAGTCTGGCCTACGTAGGAAGCCTCACAATCAACAATTGATTCTATAAACGACAATTGATTCTATAAACCACGCAAGGACGGGAAAGAGGAGGTAGAGAATCTTTCAAGATTTTGATGAACTTGGACAATTTCTTAAAGCTGTAAAAACCATGGCGTATAGTAATATCTTGTGGAAAAATTGAATTAAATCTATCAGAAAATTTATTAATACAGGGTGCGGCGCCAAAATCCGGACAAATTATACAGGGTGAGTCGCCAAAATCCGGACAAATTTCAATTTGATATTCCCTCCTTTCAGTACCATTGGCAGATGTCGCGATTGGCATTCAAATAGCTTGACGCATGTACTAAACTACCATAACTTCGAAACAGTCGCAATGTTGAAACCCAGTGCGGAGTACAACCGAAGAGCCGCGATTATCGAAAGTATTCGCGCCGGGCGCT
>NW_018024360.1:0-2589 GCF_002006095.1 Pseudomyrmex gracilis
CCGTCTCTGGCACTCAAGAGATTCAGATTTTTGGGCTCCATGTTTGTGGAGCCCGAGGACCTGAAAATAATTAAAATCGGCCAACTGTGTAGCCTGGCAGCGAATGCCGGGTTTTAGCAGCTTGGTCGATTAACAACTAGCGGGAGTCGCAGAGGATCTTAGAGATCTAGGTGACAACAGGGTCTCACAAGCCCCCCGCTCTTCGTCATCTTATCTTATCTATATTCGTGAACTAAACATCCGGGCTGCTTGTTGATATTGACCGATACTCATTTAAAAGTCGGTAAAAGTGATTAGATAAAAAATTGCGATACGGATTTTATCTTAGTTCAATAGGTCCTCTGTTCTCTGCTCAAGGATTGTTACTTAAAAAGTAATTCTAAGGCGCAAATCTTAAAGCTAGTTAATGTCTGGTTCTAAACAGAAGGGGACCGTGGAGTCCAGGACGTAACAGAATTAATTAATTTTTATTCTATCACTTAATTATATACAATCACCACGAACGCCTAACTTTATCACACAATCACATAACTTTTCTTTTCTTGCAAAATTTGTAATCTTGGTGCGTTATCTCAATTACGCGGATGATTTTTTGTTAAATGTCGCCGCGGCCAATTTTTTTGCGTTTCCTACGAGTTTTCCTCGATCTTTCCGCTCGACCAATCTTTCATTGACGATCCTTGCGTCTCGGTTTGCTTCCTTATATTGCGCCTTCCCCCTCTTGCCTTCGCTAGCTTTAGACCTTCTCGAAGCTTCGGGGGTATTTTTTTTTAAATTATATCTCTTAATAAATATTTCCTATCGCTTTTGTCATCTAATGCCTCCCTTTATCCTATTCTTTTATTTTTTATTCTTAACTTTCCTTTTTTTTCTTTTTTATTACTTCGAATGTTCGAGAAGTTTCTCTCTAGTCTTCTACTACTTCTATTATTAGTCCTGTTTTAATCTTTCTATTTATCTCTAGTTATGTGCTTTTATTTCTTCCCTTGCTTAATTTACTTTGTTCACCGAAATCTTAATAATTAAAATAAAACAATAATGATAATAAAAAAAACGTATTAACCCAAGCCTTCCGACTTCTTTTGATTATTCTTTTTCTCTAATCTAATTTATCAATTACGCTATCTAACAATAAATGTAATATTAATAATAACTTTTTCATTTTCCATCACCATATAATAACTTCATTTACATTTATATTGTTATTTCTATTAGTTTCTTGGTTTTTCTTTTTTTTTCTTTTTAAATCTCGCGGTCTTTCCAATACGGGTTGCTCGCGCCGATGGTGCTGCCTTCTGAGTCCTCATCCAGGTGCTGCGCGCCCTCCTGCGCCATCTCCATCAATCTTTCCAGCTGCGCCATCGCTTCGTCTGTTTCTGACTCTAGCGCTTGCGCAACTCCTCTTGCATATCACTTCCTCTCTTGGCGGCCCTCGTCCAATGAGATTTGGTTTTGCGCCTGCAGTTCTGCCGTCGGTTGCAACTGGTCTCGATGTAATTCAGCAGCCAATTATAATGCAGCAAGCACGTGCCAAGTAGCACGCCGGAGTGCAGCGCTCGCGAAATTGGAAGAGCTAGTCAATTTAAAATCAAAAATAACTGTAAAATTTGCCTGTTTAAAATGGCGAGTCTGCCGTGGAGTTCGCCACACAGAACAAGAGCTATGAAATTTCCAATCCGATAGATTCCCCAGTACGGTACGATAGGTTTCTTCGATACGGTACGATAGCGGTACGATATTTCTCTTTCATTCGATACAATGGCGGCACTCTGCTAATTGTCGCTACGATAATCTGCTCGCTCTTCAAAGCGGCAGAGATCGAGACTGTACAATAAACCCCAGGCGCATTCCAACGACCGAGCTTACACTAGCTGACGCGACGGCGTATTCAAGGTACGCTCGCGACTAGCTGAACGATGCCCGTCGCAAAAAGTTCGCGGAAAAGTAAACAAACGCGCACCTGGGACGTGTGCGAACGTTCTCTTTTGTTGCTTTTCAGAATCGCGCACCATTCACTCTAGGCAGATCACTCGGAAAATCCACACCAAAATGCTTTAGAAAATGTACTAGCGATACGATAGAGTAGCATGCAATGTCGCAATTAGCAACTTGACTATCTAAAAGAGAGCGTTGTAAATAGATTGCCAGGTAGCGGTACGATAGGTCGGTCCAATAGTCAGTACAGCAGCAGGTGACAGGTAAGCTATAAATATTACGCAGGACGAAAAGCGATACGATAGCGTTAGGTTGATGATACGATAATCAGTCCGGGATTCGGTACGATACCCAGTACGGTATTCGGTACGATAATCGGTACGATATCCGGTACAGAATATGGCGGTCGCGAAACGATACGATAGACACACACTTTTACACGCGAAACACAACAACATGACCAGGATGCTGCTTGGCGCGTTACCAGAACTCCAGGGCTTGTAATATTCAATAAAGTAATTACGCGAGACGCACTTAAGCCTACGAATTAATACCACAAAGCCCGGGTGATACTCTATTGACCACAGTACGATTCGACACCGCTCGATTCGACACAGATTTATTCGACACCAAATTATTCGACACCGTACGATT
>NW_018024360.1:3069-7012 GCF_002006095.1 Pseudomyrmex gracilis
AATAAATCTGTGTCCAATAATTTTGTGTCCAATAATTTGGTGTCGAATCGATCGGTGTCGAATCGTACTGTGGTCAAACGGAACACGCCCCAAAGCCCCGTGAAGTCCGATTCTAGCCGCTGCCGAAAATTCGAAACTGTGGCGAAGGTTATGTCCTTGCCGGTATCAACACGCAAGATTCAGCGACTAGCCTTGACACGAGACTCGAATATCGCGGATTTGTGGCTCACAATTAAACGAGGGCACCTCACCGTAGGTCGTCGTCGCTCTTCATGCAGAAAATTCGCTAAGTTTGTCGTTGAACGCTAGATCGTCGGGAGTGCCGTCAGTGCGTCCGTCCCGTTCGGTAGATAGCGACCAAAAGAGCGAGGATCGCGATCGATTTGGGGTCGATGCGTCTGAGCGTGCTAGGGTCGCGTAGGGTAGGTCGCTGCGGCCAATCAGGTCGCGAAGGACGCTACACGCAACGCGATGCTCGCGCTCGGCGGCAGGACCCGCGGCCGCGAAATTCAAATAGATTACCGGGCTATCACTAGCGAAAATGCAAGCAGCAGATATTTCCAAGCGTTGGATTTTGCAGATTTAACAAAGATGCAGCATGCCGTAGCGTAGCAGGATAGCAGTTGCAGGTTAGCAGCAAAGATTTGCAGCAGGCTTTTCTGGCGGCGAAAGGAAGGTCAAAGCTGTCTCAATTGTTGTGTGTTCGTATTTCTTTCTCGGCTACCCAGCGCCGAAATTCGCTGTTTTTGTCGCAGTCCTCTCCCGCGCCGCTTGTTCTTTGAGACTCACCCCCCTGGCCGTCGTGCGAGTACCTAGCTTCGACTCCACGCACGCCCTTCTCTCCCGCTTTCTCTTGCCTTTATCCAACAATCGACGGCTCCGGATAACTCGTCCAGTAGCGTGTTCTCGGTGTGGTGAGGCGCCAAGAGCATAAAAAAATAACAAAATAAGCGACTATATCTAGCGCACGCAAGCAAACCCTAGAGGATTTTGGCGCTCTCTAGACGGCTCGCACCCCCGGACTTCCGCGATCATTCAAGTTTTTGTGGCGAGGGAGGAGCAACGCGATTACCACGTTGCACGGTATAAACGTCAATACACTCATATAAAACTGTTTGTGTTAGCACTAGGTTACTATAGCTGCCTTCTGATATTCACTGCCAATATTAAACATTTATATCTATACTTTACGTCACATATGCTATAGATTTTTAGTATTGACAGTGCATATTAGAACGCCATATATCACCTGAAATAACGCCAAAAAGATTTACATGGTGTATAATGGGTGTATGAGCACCGGCGCTTCTGCTAAAATTGTAGTAATCGTATTTAAAAATTTTCTTGTCTCACAAGGCTTTAAAATCTTTTTTGAAATACTCAAAATATTTGTCTATGTTTCTAGTTTGGGATAAAGATATTTTTATTTGTATTTATATGGCCAATTTTGCATATAAAGTAAAAATGTAGTTTCTGTAATATCAATCTATAAACGTTTTTTGTTTTTCTTAAATTTTTATGCTTTATCCCATTCTTTACTATATTTTCTTTATTTCTGGAAAAGCATTTTTTATTCCGATTCAAATTTTGCACAAAAAGTGCCAAATACAACATGAAGGTAAAACAGGACGGTTCAGCATCCTCTTAAGAATTGTTTCTGGCTTGGTTTGTAAGCGCAAAGCTGCGTTTGTCCCTATGAAAATCCGATTAACCAATTAGAATGGTAAGAATCTTGGCCAATAAGATCCTTTTCTGACAACCAGCCGGCTTAGGACGCGAATTTGGCAACAGAACCTAATGGAGACTGACCACGGTGGTCATATCAACCAAAATACGAGATAACAACGTTTAATTAATCAAAATTCTTTTGAGTGGAAAACTGACTTTAAACGTGAATTTTGAAACAAAAACTAGTGGAAACGGATGCTGATCAAGACTATTGAAATAAGGGATAATAAATCTTGACCAATCAAAACGCGAGTTACTAGAAACGTAGCCAATCAGAAATTTTCCTTACAAAATTGGGATTTAAAATAAAAACAGACGACTTCTAACGCTATGGCATGCTACTACAAGGTACTAAAAACGATTATAGCTCAAATAGAATTACACTGATTTATAATTTAACTGTTTATTTTGTAGTCTAACGTTATTGCGGACGAAAGAGGAGAGGAAAAATGTCAGGACGTGACATCAGAGGGGATTCCACTACTGCTGCAGAATAAAGGTGGGTTTCCATTACGGTTGCAGTGTGATTAGCTGCTGCAAATCATACCGTTTCCCGCGCCTCGTTTGCTCTGCTAAGTGCAAGAGTGGGGAATAAGAAAGAAGTAAGAGTGAGAGTTAGAGATGAAACTAAGTGGGAATATAACAGAGATTTTGTGAAAAGATAACCGAGTGGAAAGATAAGTGAGAGGGAAAATAAATAAAGGTTCAGTGTAACAATTTTTAGAATTTCTGACTTGACTAGTATTTTGGAGTTTGACACGCTAATTCTCGTGGTGCAAACGGTTTTGCTCTCTCTCTTTTAGTTATTACCTTATTAATTTTAAAATTACGGTGATGCTAGGTGGTTCGGATTTAAGGATGGTACTTTTTCGACTAAAGCTTACTCTTTACGATGGTAACTTTTTGTTACCGACAATTTGTTCGAAACACCAACTTTTGGATAGTGGTAACTTACCGACTCTGGCAGCCTTTTTGTCTGAACAAAATGGTGGTACTGGTGACGAGTGGCGGTGCTCCAGGTTTACCGTTTAGCTTTCACAACGTTTACGGCAGCCTTTGCTTAACAAAACCCGTTTCAGCCAATCAGCTCTTTCTAGGAAACCCATCGACCAGTTAGAAAGCTTCTACTCAAAAGACCAATCTTTAAGTGATTCTTTTTTTTATTAGAGTAGAAGATGGCCTTAAGGACGATGCTTAATTGGCCTTTTGGTTCAACAATTATAGGCAAAGGTATTTTTTCTTATCAATCTCAGAGGGTCAATATCAGTATCAGGCGGAGTATGTATAGGTATTACTTCCGTAAATCGCTTTTCGAATTCTAACTTGTGCAGTTCTTATCTCTACTACCACGCGATACACGGCCGTCTTTTCATAGTGGGCGTGCCCATCTGTGTCGGACTCGTGTCCGAGGTGTTGTGACTATGATCGCCTTGTGGGAAGGGGAGTTAATTCGGGATTACACTCGAATTAATTTTTGGAGTCTCGATTTAGTTCACCGATCAATCGATCAACATGATTGAAAGGGATCGACCCGGAAAAAATCCTTAGATAAGCGGATTTGAACTCGAGACCTCCGGATTCGCAGAACCTGCACTCGGGCCGCGAGACCATTGGGCCGGTCATTATATGATTCTTTAAGCATAGGCCTCTTGCTTAAGGCCGGTCTAACATGTACAGCGCGATTTCTGGTCCCTTTTCCTAGTTTTTTCTGTTCGACCAATCAGAACTTGTTTGTATTTATTTTACTGACTTCGGAAACAAATTTTGAAACGAGAACTACTGGAGATTAACGCTGACGATCAAAGCTATCAAACCGATCAGTAACATTTTCGAATAATCAGAACGCGAGTTACTAGAGACGTGGCCAATCAGAAATTTTCTCACGGTTAAAGCGTCCAGAATGTAATGAATATCAACTACGGCGTGAATGCGTAAAAAAAGGGTCACTAAGAATACTTTAGAATTACTTACAAGGGAACCTCGCGAACCCGAAAATTCTGATTTTGATAAAACTTTGCACACATGTAAAGGAGGTCAATAGATGAGTATTGACATTTTTCGTTGCTACTAAAAAACGGTTTTAAGGGATGAAATCACCCCTCATATGTAGAGCGGCTTTTCATTTTTCTCAATTTCTCTCGAAAATAATTAGAGATATTAAAAAATGATTTATACAAACATTTTATAAAAAAAAGTTCTCTATTTATTTATGTTA
>NW_018024361.1:0-4651 GCF_002006095.1 Pseudomyrmex gracilis
CTAACAACGCGATATTTAAAATCGAACCTTGCTGCGGAGAACCGCTGTCCGTCGAGCGAGCGGACCGAAGCGTACCAACCCCCGTCTACCCGGCAATAGCCTAAATAGTAACGGTGCTCATTTACATAAGGATGTAAAATATTGAAAATACTAACAGTAATAATAATAACAAACTCCCAGGATTAAAAATAATAACAATGCCAATGTATATTCAAATTCACACCAAACTTCATCACACGTCCAATTATTTAATTCAACTTCCGTAAGAATATATTTTTTGAATAAACCTAAATGTTAATATTTTGAATAAAAATGATTTATATACTCATAAAAATGAAACGGCTTTAACTAATTAAATGAACTTTTGAACAATCCGTCCTGAAAACTCATTCCTGTAATCTTATCACGTGATTGCCAGGTCCTGTCCCAGGTAAATTAGATTTGTTTCTAAGACCTAAAAGAGGACCGACGAGTGAGAAGACGTTAGACAAGTAATATCGGGAAGTCCGTTGACTTGACTACGTCGTTGAACAGTCTCACTCGACTCGCATGCTTGCCTTATCTCATTAGGTCAGTGTGCCGAGATATAATACACAAAGGTGTCGTGTGTCAAGTTGCGTTCCTCCGTTAGGACCCGATCGTAACCGTAGGTCAGGACGTAACAATATCATGTATCAGTACTGGAAAAAAATGATGTAATAATAACAGGTCATATTCTCATTTTACAGTTATTAATATTTAAAACTATTAATACTAAACCTGCAAAAATCAATTGCAATGTTAAAAGTGTACCTACTACAAAGATACATCTTGTTGGCAATACATATAAAGTTATTAGTGCAATTTTTCATCATGGAGAAAATTTGAATACTGGAATGTTATACAAATATAGTGCGTACTAAAAACACAAACTGGATAACAATACATGATTCAAAGATACAAAAGAGTAATTGGCCTAGAAATGCTAAAAATGCATATATATTTTTGGCAGAATAAATCAAATAAAATGTATATGCATTTACAAAAAGTAGTGAAATCACTCTAAAAAATGTTTTCACAAAAGAAAAAAACAAACGCCAAGTACATAAAAAATATACAAACCATATTAAAAAACTTTTTTTTTACAAGAAAACCATTTCAACGAATTCATAAGTAAACAAATTAATAAATTACTACTAACATATTAGGATTTCTGATATTTTAGAATTTCAAAAGTAACATTATATCACATTAAAGATAACTGTTGTTATCTTGTTTTAACTACAACGTAAGTAAGAAAAATAGAGTAAAAATACAGAGGTAAAAATATAAATTTAAAGAAAGAAAATATAAAAAATATAACAAAATAATATAATAAAATATATATAATAAAAAAATAATCTAAGAATAAACCAAGATATACATATAATAATAAGATTTATGTAATATAATAAGATATATGTATAATAATAAGATATATCTAATATAATAACACATATGTAATATAATAAAATATATGTAAAATAATTATTATTAGATATATCTAAGAATTGTGCGTCTTAAGTGCATGTACAAAATATAGCTTGAATCAGTATTACTTACGATCCGGGCACGCCAAGTTTTTGTATTTTACTTTTGTTTTATGCCTGTTTTATGGGATCTATTATCTTGGGTCCAGTGCTTGGCTAATTACGTTGATTGTCTCTTTTGTGTTTTTTATATAAAAAAAAAGTTTTTTAATATGGTTTGTATATTTTTTATGTACTTGGCGTTTGTTTTTTTCTTTTGTGAAGACATTTTTTAGAGTGATATATATATTGCGAGAAACCCTGTAAATATATATATACAGGGTTTCTCGCAACTACCGTATTTTCTTTTACCACTAAATTCTCGAGATCATTCTAAGACAAAAATCTTAATACCAAAATGTCGAGGCTATAATAGGTTTTGAGTTAGAAGCATTCAAAGATAACGAATCGGATTGCTTGAAATTCATGCGCTCAGGTGCGAGACAATGCTAAAGTCGCAAACAGTGTCGTCCCTTTTTTGTCACTAAAGCGTGTTATAAGAATGAAATAAGTTTGCGTCATTTAAAATTTGCATTAAAAAAAAAAATAATTTACAATGCCGGACAGAGTTTATTGCACCGAGTAAGACTATGTATATAAATGAATGGTAGACAGTTCAAACAATTATAATTATAAAATCTCTTGTTTTGGATCGGGCAAGTTTGAACCGTTTTGCTGGGTGTTGTGCAAATAATTTAAAATGCAATATATTTTATCCAAACGTTTCGGTTTATTTTGAACCTTCCTCAGTGGATTACTTAAATGGAACAATCCCTCCTTATTTTTATAATGACGAAGAGTTATATAAAAAGTTAGTCATATTGATTAAAATTAGTTGGTCTATGTGTGAATGTGTGTATATGTCAATAGTTTCGTCATTACTGTTTCGTAAACTTTCGTAAACAAGAGATTTTGTAATACGTTAAGAACCCAATTCACAACAACATCACATCTATTATAATTATAATTATTATTCAATATATGACTTCAATATAAAACTTGTTGATAATTAATTTACTTAATATGACTATTTGGTCATCAACTTATATATTATAATATTAAAAATTTTTTTATGTCAGTAAATAATAATACTGCTTTTTTTTAAATATTTTTATCAATATGTTATTATCTTTATATATTTACAATACGCAAAATTTAAATGACGCAAACTCTTATTTCACTATTATAACATACGCTTTAGTGACAAAAGAGGGGCGACACTGTTCGCGGCACTGCTTTAGCATTATCCCGCACTTGAGCGCGAGAATTTCAGGCAATCTGATTCATTATCTTTGAATGGTTCTAACTCAAAAACTACTATAGCCTCGACATTTTGGTATTAAAATTTTTCTTAGAATGATCTCAAGAATCTACTGGTAAAAAGAAATACGGTAGTTGCGGGACACCTTGTACATATTGCATGTGTGTGTGTGTGTGTGTTATGAAAATTGTTAATATCAAGCATTTTCAAAAATAGCCCCATGTTAATTAATGAAGAAAAACTCATGCTTCAATGCAAAAAAACAAGATTTATATAAAATTGCTTAAAAACGTCATAAATCTCTCAGAAAACATGCACACATACATTAATATTTACACTTAAAATGTTAATAGTTTATTTTAACAATACTGTAACGTAAAAAAACAAATTTAATGCTTACGGTATTAGTATTCATGACATAAAATGAAACTGAGTAGGCTATCAATGTCCGTATTCACATGCGGAATGTTCCAAATATAATCGTAATGTTATAATGTACACAATATGATTGACGGTTGTTGGAGGCACTGAAAATTAAAGAACGAGGCGTTGGAAGCACTGAAAATTAAAGAATAAGTAAGTTTTACAAACAGATAAATTAAACATAAAATTGCAATAAGAGTTTTATGGCAAAGTTCATGTATGTATTAATATTTTTGATATTATATTCTAAAAAAATTAAAATCAAGAAACAGCCAATGACTAATAGACATAGAATGTTTAATAATGTTTATTATGTGATTTAAATATACGTTTTTAAACTGTGCTTCGTTACTTTTGATCTAAACGCAGCTCTAAAAAAGAATAGTCCCACACAGACATCCATCCATCCAGACATCCATTAGACATCTATTAGATGTCGCATGGAGCTGTTGACGTCTAATAGACGTCTAATGGAGTTTTTGTTCTGTGTAGGGTAATATATTATAATATATTAAATTAATAATTAATTTGATAACAGTAATATATTCACAAGTATATATTATGGTAATGATGTCAAATAAGATAATTTTGTTGTACTAATTTTGCGACTTTTAGAATATAACCTCAAAAGTTGAAATACATTAAGGTCTCAACAAATAAATAATATCAGAAAAGACCTTATTACAAATGTAAGTAAAATTATTTTTTCTACATTTATTTAATAATTTTTATAAATAGTTTTAAGAAAGAAAAAAGATTACCTTTGATTACAATCGCCGCTAGCAAGTCTTCTCTCATCGTCATACATCCACGGCGGAAAGAGATCGAACTCAACTTAAGCTCAACTACGAAGTAAGAGTAAGGAGATCGAACTTGATAACGCGCGAATGGAAAAAATGGAAAAAATCCCAATTTTTACAGTTCATTGGGAGAGAATCCGCTCAAGGGAATAGTTTTTTACGGGTGGATGCCATTTGCAATTTGAAACATAACCTGACCCACGAAGTAAGAGTAAGGAGATCGAACTTCTCGTGACATATACAAAAGTGGTCCCGATTGACGGTTCATTGGAACTTGGGAAGGAATCCGCAACTATGGCATGTTGGATTCGAGAATGTGAGACCAAAAGAAGGATTTCCAGAAAAAGAAGTTTATTTACACCTAGGACGGTGAGTTGCGATTAGTAGAGATATTAGTAGAGGATTATTTCTAAAATAAAAAAATGCATCCTTGAGGAAACTTCATTATACAAAGAGTATGATGAGTATATATGTATTGTGACGTGGTAGTCGCGCCGCTCCTCCCTCGCCACAAAAAGCTCTCATGATCGCGGGAGTCCGGGGGTGCGAACCGTCTGGGAAGCGCCAAGATCCTCCAGGGCTTGCTTGCGTGCGTTAGATTTAGTTGCTTATTCGTATTA
>NW_018024361.1:5605-7217 GCF_002006095.1 Pseudomyrmex gracilis
CACGGGGCTTCGTGGTGATAATTCGTAGGTTTAAGTGCGTGTCGCGTAATTACTCTGTTGAGTAGCTCAAGCCCTGGAGTTCCGGTAAAGCGCCAAGCAGCATTTTCGTACTTCCTTACGTCTCGCGTGCACAAGTAAGTGTTGAGTGTATCGTTTCGCTATCGTCATATTTCGCACCGGGTATCGTACCGATCCGCGTACCGAATATCGTACCGAAGATCGTATTCCAAAACTAACGCTATCGTAACGTGCTGCGTCCTGCGTAATAATCTCAGCTTATTTTTCACTTGCTGCTGCATTAATCTTTCACTCTATCCTATCGTACCGCTATCACATTCTATACGGCATCTTGGTGTGGATTTTCCCGAGTGACCTGCCGAAAGCGAGAGGTGAGCGATTCGGAGGAGCTGGAACAGGAACATTCCGTTCCGTTATCATAGCAAATATAAAAGATCTATTGTACCGTACAAGGGGATCTCTCGGATCGGGGAGCACCTAGCTCTCGTTCCGGGGAACCAGCTCTTCCAACGTCGTGATCGCTTCGCTTAGGCGTGCTCCTTGGCACGTGCATGCTGCGTGATAATTGATTGCTTAAATACACGGTGACCGGGGGCGGGAATTCGGCGAGAGTTTGACGCCGTGCCTGGCGTAAGCCTGACCAGCTTCTGCGAAATCAAGTAAGTCCCGTGGCGTAGATATTACGCCTAGCGACCTGGCTAGTGATACTTGCACGAGTTGGCTAGATTAATCTATTCTACCGTTTCCAGCTTAAAGAATGCTTTGAGTAACACGCTTGCTCCCTTGTTTTTTTATACCGCCTAGAGTGTATAGCGTATGTGAAGTCAGCGCGATGACATAACGTATTCGATATCACGAGTCGATATCCGAAATTGATCTTGCGATAGATCACGTCTGTTAAAAGTCTTGTTAATTGCTCCTATATCTCTGTATTTTCTTTTATTTTTCATTCTTGTGTAATTACTGCCGCCGCGACAAAGCGATTTCGCCGTATCCTATCGGTGAACTTTATTTTGTAATTTTTTTGTTATTTTCGCTAAGTTGTCTCTTATTCCGCGGCGTCATAATAAATTGTTTATTTCTTTCTCTCTACCTGCAGTGTGGTTGATTACGATCCTAATCCGAGATTTGCTCGGGATAGCCGTGTTTATTTATCATCCGACCCACCCCCTCTCCGTTTCAAATAGAGCTAGTCGGCCCATTGTGTTGAGCGACGCATATTTTGACGCGAGTACGCGTCTGGCGCCCAAAAGTATATCTAAGAATTCGTCGGCTCGGTACAGTGGTTGCTCGGTTTATCACCCTTTTCTCTCCTGCTGATCTAGACATTTCCTGTCTCGCGGACTTCCGTCCGTGTCCCGATCTCGTATCTTTCCGTTTCGGGCGGGACGACGCGGGAATTTCGTAACATCAGAGAAAAACGTCACAGTATATATACAGAGTGTCCCAGAATTGGTGTAACATCTCTCGTAGACAGGTAGAAGGAGTAAAACTGAATCGATAAGTCCTATATCATTTTGCTAGATTCGCAATAGTTACCGAGATTTTAATTAACAAAGATCCGCAAATAAGCGTGCATCGGGCTGTCTTACGC
>NW_018024362.1:0-1157 GCF_002006095.1 Pseudomyrmex gracilis
TGAGAAAAAATGCGAGAGAGATTGAGAGAGAGTGAGAGAGAGTGAGAGAGAGAGAGAGAAAGTGTAAGAGTGCAAAAGAAAGTGAGAGAAAGTAAGAGAGACCAAACAAGAGTGCAAAAAAGAGTGAGAGAGAGTGCGAGAAAAAGTGAGAGAGAGTGCGAGAAAGAGTGAGAGAGAATAGGATAGAAAATGAGAAAGAGTAAGAGAAGTGAGAGAGTGTGTTATAGAGTGCGAGAAAGAGTAAGAGAGAGTGAGAAAAAGAGCGAGAGATACTGAGAGAGAGTGAGAGAAAGAGAGAGAGAAAATGTAAGAATGCAAGAGAGAGAGAGTGAGAGAAAGTAAGAGAGACCAAAAACGAGTGCAAAAAAAAGTGAGAGAGAGTGCGAGAAAGAGTAGAGAGAGAGCGAGAAAGAGTTAGAGAGAATGCGAGAAAGAGTAAGAGAGAGTAGGATAGAAAATGAGAAAGAGTGAGAGAAGTGAGAGAGTGTGTTATAGAGTGCGAGAGAGAGTAAGAGAGAGTGAGAAAGAGTACAAGAGAGACTGTGAGAAAGTGAGAGAGAAAGAGAAAAAGTGTAAGAGTGAAAGAGAGAGTAAGAGAGAGTGAGAGAGAATGCGAGACAAAATTAAAGAAACTGAGAGAAAGTGAGAAAAAGTGCGAGAGAAATGAGAGAAAGTGAGAGAGAGTGCGAGTGAGAGTGAGAAAGAGTGAGAAAGAGTGCGAGAGATAGTGAGAGAGAGTGCAAGAAAGAGTGAGAGAGAATGGGAGAGAAAATGAGAAAGAGTGAGAGAGTATGAGAGAGTGTTATAAAGTGCGAGAGAGAGTAAGAGAGAGTGACAAAGAGTGCGAGAGAAACTGAGAGAGAGTGTGAAAGAGTGAGATAGAGTGCGAGAGGAAGTGAGTGAAGGAGAGTAAAAGAGACTGTTATAGAGTGCGGGAGAGAGTAAGAGAGAGTGAGAAAGAGTGCGAGAAAGAGTGTGAGAGAGAGAGAGAGAGAGAAAGAGAGTAAGAATATGAAAAAGGAAAAAAGTAAGAAAGAGAATAAAACAGATTGTGATATAAAAGAGTAAAAGAGAGAATAAAAGATTGCGAAAGAAAATGTGAAAACGACGGCGCGAAAATTAAAAAAATTGTGAGTTTAATCTTTAATGTTTGTCTT
>NW_018024362.1:2636-4651 GCF_002006095.1 Pseudomyrmex gracilis
TAATAAAGAAAAACTGATTCATGAGTACATTAAAGATACGGAATTAAATCTTAAAGATCGTGATGTAGAATTGAAGGCCAAAGCGAGAAATGTCATAATACCAAAACTGCAATATTGTCAGAACAACAATGCTAATGTTTCAAAAATTGACAAAAAACTACTTATTATGTACAAAGCGTGCGTAGACTACATAAAAAAACACCCTGAATTAATATTTATACGTGCGGATAAGGGCAATGTATCGGTGGCTATGTGCAAACAAGAGTATTCACAAAAATAGAAAGTCCTGTTGAACGACAGTAACACATATAAGATTATCAAGTATGATCCGATCAGGAAAATTGAATCCGGTCTCAATGTTTTACTTAAACGTTGGCTTAACAAAGATTTTATAGACAAACGGAAATTTTTTTGTCTCAGATCCAGTGATAAATTACTACCTAAGGCTTATAGCCTTCCGAAAATCTACAAGGAAGGTACACTTCTCAGAATCATTGTTTCTTCTATTGACAATCCACTTTATTTCTTAGCTGGTTTTTTACACAAGATTATGGTGAAAAGTTTCCCTCCACCCAGAGGTAATACTATTAACTGTTTTGCTTTCTATGACAATCTATCGAAGATCAGAATTAACAAGGACGACATTCTTCTTTCTCCAGATGTTGTTTCTTTATTTACCAACATCCCTATAAATTTAGCTATCAACGGCTTAGAGAATAGATGGAACTATATTAAAGAGAATACCAACATACCGATTAGCGAGTTCTTAAATGCAGTTTCTTTTGTTCTCTCTTCAACGTATTTTACATTTGACAATGTCGTTTACAAGCAGATTTTCGGTACCCCTATGAATTCACCTTTATTACCTATCATTGCTGACATTGTCCTTCAGGACATGGAAAATGTAGCGTTAATCAACATTGGTTTACATCTACCGTTCTATTACCGCTATGTCGACGACATTGTTTTAGCGGCTCCAGCACATGAGATAGATAACATTGTTTCAACATTCAATTCATTCCATGAATGAATTAATTTTACGGTTGAGTTGGAGAGAAATGGATGTATTAATTTCTTGGACCTATCTCTGAATGTTGTTGGCGATGGTTTAAAGATAGATTGGTATCATAAGAATACCTTCTCTGGAAGATATTTGTCCTATTTTTCACATAATCCTATGTGCCACAAAAAAGGTACTATCAATATTTAGCCTTATTGATAGGGCTTTATTACTTTCTCATCCTGACTTCCACAAAACGAATATCCTATACATCGTTGACATTTTGTTAGATAATGGTTACCCATTGAAATTGATTTTTGATTCCATCAACCTTAGACTAAAAAAGCTCGTTCATAATAACAAACAAATTATTGGTACAAATCACTGTGCATCTAACAATGATGAAAGAAGAATAATTGTTCTTCTATATATATAAAAAATCTATCAGAGCCGATTTCTAAAGTTTTTAATAAGAGTGACTTCCTGATCGGATATAAATGTTTTAGAACATTAAATAATATAATCAGGACCCACAAGGATAGAACTGATTGTGACTTTCAAACTAATATTGTTTACAAAATTAACTCTAGGGATTGCTCAGCGTCTTACGTGGGACAGACTAAGAGGCGATTGAAAACGAGACTGAAAGAAAATTTTAATAACATAAAACGTCCTTCTTCTCAACTGTCGGTAATTTTCAAACACAGAGCAGATCTCAATCATTTTTTTGATTAGGATAATGTCCAGATTTTAGATCATAAACATCATTATTACAAGAGATTAATTTCTGAAATGATCTTTATAAAAAAACAGTCACAAGGCTTATAAATTCTGTTAATGATTTGGAATTATTTGACTCTTCTTATTTCAATAGTTTGAATGTTTCTCAACATAACTGTAAAACAACCACTGTAGGTGGGAGAAGGGCGTGTTCCGTTTGACCACAGTACGATTCGACACCGATCGATTCGACACCAAATTATTGGACACAGATTTATTCGACACCAAATTATTC
>NW_018024362.1:5126-6884 GCF_002006095.1 Pseudomyrmex gracilis
CGAATCGTACGGTGTCGAATAATTTGGTGTCGAATAAATCTGTGTCGAATCGAGCGGTGTCGAATCGTACTGTGGTCAATAGAGTATCACCCAAATATAATTATACATATTTTGTAAGTTAATAGTACTCATTCATGCACTATACAAAACTTGTTGCAATTATCGTGTTACGTTCTGGCCCACGGTTACGGTCGGGCTATGGTGAAGCAGCAGAGAGCTGTCGTTTCTCTGTCTCCGCACAGCAGGTAGGCAATCCCGCTGCGGCAAAGTCGAGCGAGTTTGTGTGCTTTCACGGACAGTTCAACGGCGTATGCCGATCTTACTCTATCCTATGAGGCCTCGCTCGTCGGTCTCTTTTAAAGTCTAGAAATTTAACTCTATGAACTAAGAACAAGACCGTGCGATCAATTGAGGATGTGGATGGTGAAAGGTTGTCTTAATTAAAAGGAAAAGATTATAAAATGTACAAAATTAATTTATTCATTTAATTGAGGATTTGTGCTACAAATTTTGGTCGGTGGTGTGTTGTTGTGTAGTTAGGTGTGATATCGCTAATTTTACAATAAATCGGAGGGTCATCGCTCGGAGGCTCGAGAGAGGTAATATATATATGTCAATTGTATACTTTGACGACGATTTTAGGCAAGCATTGGCTACTTTAACGACTTCTGGCTACTTTGACGACCGTCGTTAAAATTTTAACCGTTTAACCGTACACTTTGACGACTGTCGTTAAAGTATCTCGTAATGATGAAAAGCATAGTTTTACGACTGTGTATACTTTGACGACATGCAGTACAGTGGTGATTTTGACGACAGTAAAAAAAGTGTTTTAGTATATAAAAATGTATCTCATTGTAATAAAACCGCATTTATTCAAAATTTAAGTCAAAAAAAATATGTAAGATTCATAAAAGTGCTTCAAAATTTGACGACTTTATAAAAGTGTAAGAAAAGTCTAGACTGTAAAAGAAGAATAATAAACTGGAAAATACGGAATAACATAAAGAAAATCAAACATTATAGCATATAACTATNATTTTACAGAAATATAACATTGTATTTATACGTACATATATTCGAATAATGCGTATTTCTAGTATAATTTTGATTTATGACATAATTTTTTAAATTAACAATCTATTTCAATGCTCACAAAAGGATGCTTACTAAAATATCACCTTGTCAGAAGAACAAGATTTGGTAGATATAGATCCATTTACACACCACATGAATAATACTTGAACATACTTAAAATTAAGATAAACAAAATACACTATTAGTATGCAATATTAAATTTTGATTTGTACAGCAATTGTATCAAAATAATTGTTATCACCATTATTCAGTATTCTTTTAAGTTCAAGGAACAATCAGAAAACAAAATTGTAGAAATTGTGGTACATTGCAGTTGCATCTTATTCAACATTAATACATGTTACACACAACTACATTTTTTTCAGTGAAAGTACAAAAACTTTTATTTCAAAATAATTTGTTTGCAATTTACAATATATATTTTACCAATGTATAAGAAAATACGATATAATAAATTGTATGTATTGCAGAATAATATTTTATGCAAATAAGATATACATCAAAAATACTGCAAAATATTAGCATGATATTATATGCTTAAAATTATGTTTTTCAGGTCAATTCCTTTTATCAGTAAAAAAATTAAATACAGGTATTACATGATATTACATTTCAGGTATTTTAGGTCACTCTATCATTTGAGAGTGTATAATAAATGTA
>NW_018024363.1:0-1398 GCF_002006095.1 Pseudomyrmex gracilis
GTGTGACGTCACCCCTCCCCCTCTGACGTCATACCCCGCACCCCCCTCGGAGCTCCTGAGTTAGAACTCTCCTTATATCACTACTCATGGAGTTTTATTGGAGAGTTAATTCTACATATATCTTTTCTTTTTCAGGTGTTACTCCACTGTGTCTTGCTGTTACAAGAGGACATGTAGATGGTGTTAAGATGCTTATAAACAGAGGTGCTAACATTAATGCTGAAACTCGGAATGTGGCACAACTCCGCTTCACGATGCGATTGAAAATAAGAAAATAAAAATTGCTGTATTACTTTTAAATCATGGAGCCAACGTTAACGCCAGTAACTATTACGGTATAACTTTTCCTTATATTGCAGCTAAGAAAAGATATTTACAGATTGATGAACATCTTTTAAAACATGGAGTTTTATTGGAGAGTTAATTCTACATATATCTCTTCTTTTTCAGGTGTTACACCACTATGTCTTGCTGTTAAAAACAGACATGAAAAAATTGTTACGATGCTGTTAAACAGAGGTGCTAACATTAATTCTATATCATATAAGGGGATTATTATGACCTCTGTCGTGACATCTATGGTTATGATTCAGTTGCTGAGATTCTTACACACCATATAGTGAAGATGAAAACTGCAAATTTCTACGTAAGTGAACAATTATTGTCAATGAGTAGCAATTATGAAATAAGATATTTACAGGATATATGTGAAAAAGAAGTAGCAGTCATGAAGAATGAGAAAATTAGTAATTNTAACATTTCANTTTATGATATCTTGATAAAAGATACAATTCCATTAGCAATATATATGAGAAATGAAAATGTAGTGCAGGTTCTAAGATCAGACGATTATAAAACAAAATTTCCAATATACGCTAGCATGATAAAAAATAAGTTTAGAAAAGGTATGGAAAGGAAAGAGTTGCTCGAACAAGGCACTAAAATTTTCTATTTTTTCTGTAATTTGCCTGAGCTACCACATGAGTGTATTGAACAAATATTTAGTTACCTAAGTGATAACGACGTAAGAAGTTTAATAGATACTTGTAAGTCTGTTAGTGTCAGTAATCTTAATACTGATATTAATGATGTAACAATTACCTTAAATACATCTAAAGTGCTATGTGTGTAAGTTAAAGAAGAACGAACTACTTTAAACATGAAATAACAGCTATAAAAATTTAAAGATTATTACTTTATTTTATGAATACAGATTACTATCTTATTTTAAAATTATATTTTTGTAAGAGTTTATCGTATTTTACTTTTTTAAAAGTTGGTTTTTACGTCTATATTCTCTTGGATATGTTTTCTTATGATGAATCCAAGGAAAACTAGGCTGTTTTATATCTCTCACTTTTTCAAACTTTGTGTCAGATTTTATAACATTTGTACAAC
>NW_018024363.1:2358-7082 GCF_002006095.1 Pseudomyrmex gracilis
ATATTAAATTATTTAATTATATTGAGATTAATTTTATGTAATAGTTTTATATAATAGCTTTATGTAATTTAATATATTATATTTAATATATTATATTTAATATATTACATTATTTACTATAATTACTAATTACTAATACTAAGTATATATTTTTAAATTTAAAAATAGCAGTCAGTAATTGCGTAGCAAGTGACACTTTTGCATACAAAAAATTTTNGTATAATTTAAGAATTGAAGTCGAGATTAACAATTATTGAACACTTACAAACGCTTACAACTCTATACACAGAGAGAACGGTTTCTTTAAATTTAATAATCCGATTTGTTTGACTCATATTTGTTGCATTCAAATAACATAATTTTATACCAAACAACAATTTTGTTGAATGAAACTTTGTATTGTTACGTTATACTAAATCATAATATGAAGAAAATAATATAAGTGCTTGAAAGAATTTATTTCAACGAAATAATGTTTTATCAGGTTATTTTATTCATTAAATGAACCATTATTTAAAGAAAAAATCAATTTTTAACATAAATGTAACAGACTATATTTGATTTAAATATAGCATTATTTGAGACACAGTGTTAAAATTTGGTTGGGTTGTAAAAATGTACTTTAAATCATATTTAATAGTAATAAGAGAGAGAAGTATTTTTACTCATTGCAGGTACATTGCACTGCAATATTTTTAATAAAATAATATTTTAAAAAAATAATAAATGAACTGTGTAAGATAGCTTGAGAATAAGTAGATAAAAATAATCANATTTTAGTAAGGAACAAGTAGTCTTGCGGACTGAGTGCAGGTGCTGCGAATACGACGGAGGCGTCTCGAGTTCGAATCCCGCTATCATCTTAGGATTTTTTCAGGTCCGATCCCTTTTAATAGAATTTATCAGTTGATTGGCGAGCTGAACCGGGCTTCCAAAAAAATTAAATTCAAGTGAAATCTCTTAGATGTGTAAAAGCGCGAGTCGCAAAAAATTCTTTTATTGAATTTTTATTTTATATATTTAACTTAATAAATTATTTTGTTTCGTCTCACGCTTAACGTAAACACTATGCAAACTTTCAGAAACGCTTTATACAAACGCCTTTCAAACGCTGTAGCGTTGCAGTTTCCGCCCTATAAATTCTCTACTGACCGTTTCAAAACTTTCAACGAATTTCCGCAAAACGCTCATACAAACGTCAAATAATCGCTTATAAAACTTCTCATTTTCGTCAGGGACGGAATGAATTAATTATTTTAACTTTATATTTTTTACCTTATAATGTATTAATTTATTCTATTTTTTTGTTTTGTAAAGACATAGTTTAAATTTCTTATTTCTAATATTTAATATATATTTCTCTTCCCCTAATATTGTCTATTGTGCGCAAAGCATACTGTTTTATATCACTTAACCTACCATCACCCCTTAATCTCTTTCATTCCTCTTCATCCCTACTATTTTTCTATCCCCACTTTTCCACTACTATTCAATCAATCAGCAAAGACTTCTTCTTCCCCCACTACTTTGCTAGACAGAGATGAGGCTACTATTAAACACTAGCTGTCTCTCTCAACGTTGAAGACATTTGCTTAACATGGCAAAGGTAGGGAACGCGCAGTCTATATATTATACGTCTATGCTCTTTCCAGACAATCAGTTTAGTAACAATTCTAGGAACATCGAAGAAAAAAAACTATTGTCTAGGGAAGAATTGAGAGTGAAAAATATTGTACGAGAATCGATGTTTTTAGAAAACAAAGATCGATTTTAAAATAATCGAAGTAACATCGGGTGCGTTCAGACAATTCAAAGGTTGATAGGATTATTCTTCAAAATCTGCTGCGGTTCCAAAAGTATGATCCAATCAGAAGTGATTATCTCTCAACCGTTGTGCAACTGTTGAGTTGTCTGAACGCACCCATCGCCCATCACTAGCGGCTGAAACCGTCGTAAAAAACTACAATAAGATGGCCGCTCTCAGTCTTCTCCCTGTTGCAAATAGCGTAATAAACGTATATTTTGTCGTTATTTATCAATAAGAACGTGATATACAAGTCTTTAGTTTTACTGTGTTTATTGGTGCTTCTATACAAAACAGCTTTTTACCTCCATTCAGAACTTATTTCGACTATGTATAATTATTTTATCTACTCAAATTGATTTTTCTTGCGCAAGCAAAATTTGAAACAGCTGGAAATGAAACGTTCTTGAGCTTTTTATTGTTACGGCTGTATTAAATATGTAAAGAAATCGGTTATAGAGAAAAATACTTTGAATTTCAGTTACAGATTGGACACATTACAGATTATTTCTCTTTTTTACTAAAATCAAGATGACGAACAAACACTGTTCAGAAGTATTAAAATTCAAAATTTTCACCACAATATAAATTTCAACACTGACTTTTGCTTCCATTTTTATATCAACAAACAAGCCCAATGCGTCCAACAAGTTACTCCCATACCAGGAATCAGAGATCCAGTAGATATAGTGAAGACCCTGTTCCTTCTACTTCACGTTCAAGAACTGAAGAAGAGATCAAGACAAGAAGAGAAGAATGGAGACGTCAGCAAGAGTTAGAGATGGAACATGAGAGATTAAAACGACGAAAAATTGAGGAATGGGAAAGAAAACGGGCCCAAGAGCTGGGTAAAAGAAGCCCTAGTGACTCTCCTCCTCATCATCATACAGGAAGATCTTCACCAATTCAATATCTATCTACTTTCAAAGAGTGAGTCTTAGATAAGCAACTGTAAGAAAACATCTTACTTAACCTTTGTTCCAATTATTTAGCTATGTTTTTGACTGAAGATAAGATACAAATTAGTTTTGATAATATAAATTATCAAAACTTGAAGCCAGCTAATAAAAAAATTAAAAGAGATAAAACATTCAATAAGGTAATAAAAAGCCTTTCATTTATATTACCAAAGTCAGCCTTAAAAAGTTACAGTTGTTGCAGCTATATTGAGGGTTATGATATCACAAGTGAGAAGTCCTATGACTTTTTTACCATGCAAGTTTTTAGATTAAAATAAACTACTTGCATACTAGGAACAGCATTTATTAATGCACAAGACAAGAAGTAAATTACTTAAAAAGAGTTTTCATTTTTATTAATAAATCTACATATATATATATTTATCTACATATTTACTCATGTCATAAGAAAGGTCTGTTTTTGATAAGAAATAAACATAAAATAGCACAATACACAGTACTTGTATGATATAAGTTTGTCAAAAGAAGTTTATAGAAATAAACACTTCAACTGTTTTCTTTTTGCTTATAAAAGCACATTCATGCAAAGTTATCAGTTACGAACACACAACTCTATTGTTTTATGCATAATAACATGGAAAAACAATTTTAGAATTGATAAAAGTCTTTTACAGGCTTCAAATATGTCTTACATCAGATATCCTTATAGAGCAAGATTACTGTATAATAATACAATAATAATAATAATAATAATAACATAAAGATATAATTGTAACATGATCAAATTTTCTTCTTAGAAAATCAAACGGAGAAAAACCCCTGTTCAAAGGTCCAGAGGGTGCACCCATTAATTCGACAGAGTTATGTCGAATTCAAATTAATATTTCCAGAAACATCCCTATAAAGGGTCCTATTCCTGAAATAAAACGAGACATACCTAATATTGATGATGTGATTATCTGGAGAAGAGATGGTAAATTATTGCATTTATTTGAATCTTTATATTTTTTTTTTACCGAAGCTTGATTTAACATTCAGCAGCGCAACAAAGGAAGAAGCTAACTTCGATGCTTGAAGTAGTTTTTATTAAACTTATCAGTTTTATTGCCATATCAATTATATAAGATGTAAAGATATGGTCACGTCAAGTCAAAACATTGTCAAATGAAACATATTATTAGACCATTATTCATAATCTAATTTAATATTTAAGATGACTTTAAATATTAGATTTGACTATGATTCTTAGCCATATATTAACTTCTACACGAAGATTTTATTCCCATAAAAAAATCATCACTGAAGATGTAACACTGTGTTTTAAAAAGTATGAAAATTGTTACTACATTTTATAAAGCAAAACTAAACAGTTTAACAAAAATAAAAAACAAGAATATTTTTTCAAATTTAATGTATGTAAAATATTTTTATTTAGTAAAGATAAAATGTAAATTTGTAAGAATTTTATATTACATAAGTATGTTCTATATATCTCAAGTATAACATTACAAATATCAAGCTTTGTTTAATGGATAAAAAATTATATTTCCAAATGATATAGACAATATAGGTATTGTAATAGGAGAAAAAAGAAAGCTAATATTTGACAACAAAAGAAGAGATAAAATAAACAATTATCCGAATATAAAACAGAATATCAAGTATGAAATAGTTTTTATCAAACTTATATATCAGTTTTTTTTGCCATATCAATTATATAAGATATTCTTCGAAAATATTTCTAATATTATATTTTGTCGTTCTCATTTTTATCGCAACTTCTCGAACGGTCGCAAAGGCTGGTGGTTTTGTTCGAATATAATAATCTGTCATTTATTATATATATATATATATATGATCACGGTTCGGAGACACAAGTAAGTTTAAACTTGTGGAAAATAGCTTGGTGTCGCGCGCCGAGTATCTCACTTGCTAAATACGTATAACTGTTACGAACAAAATATTTTTTATTCGAAAGTAGCGGCTCCGTGGCTCATCGG
>NW_018024364.1:0-1139 GCF_002006095.1 Pseudomyrmex gracilis
TTATCTTTACAGCGTGTATAATTCTTTTCTCAGCGACCCTACTTGCATATAAATAAATCAGATGGTATTTCGCGCAGCGCGTACACACTTTGCGCACATACTTAGCGCGAGGCACTACCGTGCCTCTTGGTACACATTTATACTGCGTTCAATTTGAAAAAAGAAACCGTATGAGCAAAAATTTCGCGCACTTTCTTTACTAAAAAATTTTTTTACAGCCTTGGCTGTCAAGTGTTTCAGCAACAATCTTAAACGCAACGCTTTTCCTACGCTACGTTGCCTGCTTTTCTTTCCTTATGCGCAGGAAAATTTTCTTTTCAAATTAAATGCATACAGATAAACCTTGACTTGTGCACGAAAGTGTCGCCACATAGTAATGACAAGTGCATATTCACGTTTTACTCTGATAGCGAAGTCTGTAAAGTCATGTTGTCCGACTTGGACGTTTCTTAATGTGATGTGAACCTAGTTTTTCGAGAATTTCGTATTTGTATCCAGATATCTCCGTTGGAAAGGCACGAAGAAAAAAGACCAAGAAATACTTATTTTTGTGCCTGGACCTCACCTTTCGATTGAGTGTGGACCGAATTCGATCAGTTTACCTGTTGCTAACATCTGAAAATCTCAGAACTCTCGATCGGTCCTACGGCCGATTTCTTCATAGCTACCTCTCGATAGCTATCCTCTGGATAAATTCCTCTGAGAACCAATAAGGAGAACCAATTTTGGGAGATATCTTCTAGATAAAGTTATCGAAAACTTATCTAGAAAGTAAAACTTATCTAGAAGTAAAAAAATTGGCTGCTACTCGCGTAAATGAGGCACGGAGTAGCACGGCGCAGCGCGTGCGCACTTTGTTGGCTTGTATACTTGGCGCGAGATACTATCGTGTCTCTTGATGATTGTGTAAACTTTTATATTAGTCGAATATGATCTTATAAGTTGTATATGATTTTATGTGATCATGTAAAATCAGATCCGAAATTTGGCGCAATCTGATTTCATATGGTCATATCGTCACTTTCTACGTATAATTACATAAGTGTCACATACCAAATTTTCAATTTATTGCATAGTGACACTTAGAAAGTCATGTTCTTTATAGTCATCAAATATTAAAAAAAATATTTATAAGTAAA
>NW_018024364.1:3174-4667 GCF_002006095.1 Pseudomyrmex gracilis
TGTCAGATGCATTTTTGTGACTCTAAAGTTGCTTTGTTTTTTCTCGCAGAGGCGTTTTTAAACACGTGTGCTGGTGTAAAAATTATTAGAAAGTGTCAACGCATATGCTGGCCGCACCCTACCTCCCACACTCTTCTCATACATGCTTCCATATCTCCTCACCCCATCCACATACTCTACATTTCCTTTTTATCCTTTCTTCCTAATATTTCCCTCCCTTCATCTCATTTCTTAATCTAAATCTTGCTATCCTTTGCCACTTATTCTCTCCCCAGCCCTTTTTCAAGTATCCTGGTATTCCTTCGACTCTTATTCTTTTATACCATTCATTAAATCTTGACTTTTTTATCCTTTTCCACCTCTCCTCCTCTTCCATTCTCTTTTCATTTTTCATAATTTTTTGTATCATTCCTATTCTTTCATCCCTACTTCCACTCCATCTTTCCACTCTTATTNCTCTAGCCTTATAAAATTCTATTTTTCCTTTTTCTCGGCTAATTCTTTCCCTCACTGCTCTTTCCTTTATCTCTTATTGGATGACAGTATTTTATAACATAAANCTGCTTTATCTTTTTCCCAGGGGCGTTTTTATAAAAAGAAACGTGTGCTGGTGCTATAATAAATATAAATTATGTAGAATAAACTGTGCTGGATATGTTTTAAATTTATTGTATTAAATTTTTTTTAACATAAAACTGCTTTATTTTTTTCACAGAGGCGGTTTAATAAACGTGTGCTGGTGTAGTAATGAATACAAAGTAGTATACATGTATGTGTTATAGTCAAAGCCTGAAGCACGTGCACTTCTAGGATTGACTGGTCAATCTGCAGAGCATTGGTCAAAGCCCGAAATAGGCTTGCTTACGTATTTTTTAATATACACTATCATCGCAGTGACATATTGTAGATCAGTTTGGATCAGAGTTTTAAAGAAAGAAGATGTAGTTGAAGATAGGAACCTAATCCAACGTAAGTTATGATGTCACTAAGATAATAGCGTGAAAAGTACGAAACAAAACATATTTTGGGTTTTGGCCGAAGCTCCGCGGATTGATCAGTCAATCTTAGGAATGGGTTTTGGTTTTTGTCCATGANGTATACATACATGTATATATGTATATGTATGTATATATGTTTATACATATATATACACACACACATTTATTCTTCGAGAAAGAGAGAGAGAGAGAAAGAGAGAGAGAGAGAGAAAGGAGAGAGAGAAAGAGAGAGAGAGAGAAAGAGAAAGAAAGAAGAAAAGAGAGACAGATTGGAAGGAGAGAGATTTGATTTGTATCTATTCTTGTCTTTTGTTTGTTTGGTTTGTTCTTTGATTAGAGTGCAACGAGTTAATTGGTATGTTTCGCATTCATCTGTGTTTTTTTGTAGATTTTGACGACCAAATACTGTACCGTGTTTCAAGAGCAATTCAGTATATACAGGGTGTCCGACAATCAGTGTAAAATCTCTCGTAGGCAAGTAGAAAGAGTAAGAGT
>NW_018024364.1:5927-7193 GCF_002006095.1 Pseudomyrmex gracilis
AGTACTGTATAGAACATACATTTATTATACATATGTGTACACAAATGTTATATTAATTTTTTTTTACTTATCATATATTATTACAAGTAAATTTTGAGACTGATTGTCATCAAACATTTTACATTTATTCAGAAAACTTTACATATACTGAATTGTTAGAGTCACGATAAGCGTTACATGTAAAATTGAGCCAGTCANCACCGGGAGCACGACCCCAATGGTAGAAGTACGCGCACAAGCGAGAACTGCCGTTTGTGTACATAATAAGTTTGTTTTTTTTTTCCCTGAACTGGCTGCACTAATTCACAGTCTATCTTTTTTTTATCCATATTAGAAAGAAAAAGATAAACTGCAAACTAGTGTATCTAGTTCAGGGAAAAAAAAACAAATCTAATGTCATGCTCGATTGTTTGACTCGTGGAAAAGTGCAAACTACTATATTTTGTCTTCNTTCCACCAAACCGGCTATAAGGTGAGACACGATATATGTTCACGTTGCGCGCTTATGCTTTGTTGCATATAACAACGTGAACTGCTTTTTTAAAGGAATCAAATAAGGCCGATACGAGCCATTTGCAGGATGTTTGTGCGGAAACTATGCGTGTACAAATATATATATATAAATGTAACAAATCTTACTTGTAAATTTTTTACAAGTATTTTTTGAATTGAAATCTCAATTCTTAAAATCATACGGAATGCTAGATTTGCATCTTACATATAGAAAACCCCGGATATCTCCCCAACTAATTTTAAAATATTGCGAAAAAAACTCCTCGGCCAGGAATCGAACCTGGAATCTCCGGCTTTCCGTGCCATCGCCTTCCCTGTTCGGCCACCGAGGCACTTGGAGTTAGTCTCGCAATACTTCATACATGTAGGAACCGCGTTCCCCGCTAAGTGCGAGGGGCCCGAGAGATGGCAGTGGCAGCGAGCGAGTAGTTGTAGCAAGCGAGCGTGCGAGCCAGACCCGGCAATCGCGAGACGCGTAACCACCTCGCGTGTAATTAATCTTTTCCAATAAAACTGTTCTTTTATTTATAACGTGATCGTTCAGTCAACCCCATACATCCTACAGGACTTTATTTGGGGGCTCAGCCGGGATTGACGGAAGTGATTACGTGAAAAATCGCACGAAGTACGCCGGATCGACACGCGACATAACCTTCGTCGATTCTGTATCTGCAAAAGTTGTTAAGTTGTTAAGTCGAGCAGTGTGAGAGTCGCTAAGTTGTGTGTGATCGTTGTCGATAACGGATCGAAAGC
>NW_018024365.1:0-6996 GCF_002006095.1 Pseudomyrmex gracilis
AAAAGTTTTACAATATTTTACGCATAAGAGTTTAAGCGATATTATTACGTCACGTAATCGAATTTCGTGTAACGCGTCTCTGTTGTATTAAAACATTATTTTGTGACACGTAGAAAAAATGATCTTTAAATACACTTACCGTAAAGGCTGAACGCCAAGCACGCAATTATGAGACTAGTGATAGCGCTCATAGCGACAGAAAATACAGCACGTCTAACGCGTTATCTTTGATTTTATATTAAGTATTTTTTACAATGTAAAATAAGATATAAAAATTTTATATCTGCAGATTGGATTAGATACGCAAGTGTATTGAAATACGCGTTGTATGGATTTTATTTTTTGTTATCTGAAGTTTGTGATATATATTCTATTCCAAAAGTATTTTTCAAGATAGCATGTACTCATATAAAACAATATAACATGGCGTAATTTGTTAAAGTTATTTTTTTATAATATAAGTATAAAAAAATTATCAATTCAATCCAATTACAAGACAGATATATGTGTAATTTTGTATATACGGATTATGCTTATCAGATGTGTAAGTAAAACGTACCAAAGCGCATTTTTTAAATAGAGTTTTCATTTACAACAACAATATGCAGTTAGACACATTTTTATTTATCTATTAATATAAGACAGTAGATTATCTTTGATTGCAGCTGCGATATAAATTTAATAAAGATAAAATTGTGAGATATTATTTTTTTTTAATTTTACCACGCATATGTTTTATTTAACTGAGTATTATTTCGTCATTGCATGATATGTCTACATAAGTGCGAGAACAATATCACAAAAAGGATATTAGATGTGTGTTGAGATCGAAACAGAATATTAATAACTTTATCGTTTAAAGAACAACATTTTGTGAGACCCAATTTTTGTAAGAGTACACTCTCGTGTACGCGTCCGGATATCCGATAGCACATGGTCGAACGAACGAGGCGATACCAATTTGAACACCATCCGCAACGAGTGGACTGCCGGAATCACCCTGTAGAAAACATTTGTGTCAGACACTAAAGTAACAAAGCGCATCTCCAAACTATTGTCGCACTTACGTGACATGCTCCTTCGCCGTATTGCGAAAATGCGCAAATGTGACTGTTTTTCAGATTCACAAACGTTCGCTTGCATTTTGTTTGCGAGTAAACTTTCAAGTCGAGTTTCTGAAGCTCATTAGGCACTTTGCCCATAAACTGGAAATAAAAATGAAAAAAGTGCAGAAAGTAAAACTTGAAAAAGTAATATGCTCGATATAAAATTGCAAACATGTGCGTTGCTCTTTTTTGCTAAAAACGATGTTAAATCTTGCCTGTAAATACTACATACATTTAATATCACGTAATTTCTTATCGTAATAATTTCTTACTTTTTCAAACAACGTCTGCCTTACACGTCGAGACTCTTACCTCAAGTGTACCCCATCCGGTCAAGAGGCAGGGATGTCCATCCTCGACGGAGTTAGTGCTTGCGAGATCGATTGGTTTCACTATTTCATTGTATTTTATATCTGTCTTCAAGCGGACCAAACCTATGTCGTTGCGAATCAGCACAATATTAAATTTCTCGTGGATAATGACTGCTTCAGCGTTATAAACATCACCGGATTGATTCAAGAAATTCGTGCCAGCGTGAACCGTCATATCAGCGACGTCAGCGTTTGTTTTAAATCTACGTCATATACGTAAAATAATTAATTGCAATAGTTGCTCGGCCAAGTACACGTGCAGCAAAAGTCACGGTATAATTTGAATTTTATAATTTGAACAAGAATTATAAGGTCATCTTATTGAGAGAAAACCGATAAATACGCACCCCGTGAGACAATGAGCTGCAGTGAGAATGTAACGCACATTGATGATGGATCCACCACAAAAATGTTTATTGTTATTTCTCAAAGACACCATGTACGGATACTTGCCGATTTCGGCGTCAGTACCGCCAACAATCTGAGTTGGCAGGCCTATTCGAAACAAATAAAAAAAACTTATACAGTGTATCTAATAAAATTTCACACACAGATACTTGTAACAAATACTCAATACTGCGGTTTTTCACTTTTCCCTTACCATGACCGACAGTTGCCAGACAAGCGATTAAGAGAACGAAGTATCCGTTCATGGTGAAAGATAAACTCTACTAACGACAGATATTCGGTTCTTTATATATACTTAAGTGAACGACGTGTGTGTGATTGTATATACAAGTATATGTGTGCGTTTCTACTAATGAGTAAGATTACGAAAGTGAGATAAATTCCCGATTCTCGAGATCCCCGATAACAACGTTACAAAAGATTTTATGCATCTATTCCCTAAAGCTTGTTGAAATCCAAACTGTGCTTAAAGTGCAAAAAATCTGTTTAGTTTTTTTATTTACTCAGTGGCGATTAATCCGTTTGACACTTTCATTTCGTCTTTTTTTGCTACTGTTTTTTTTCTTTTTTTTTTGACATTTTGCGAATTCTTTTATTTTCAAGTTTCTGTTTCTTATCGAAATATACATAAACAAGCACTTACTTGCAGTCTGTGGACGGGCGATATTTTATTTTTGTGCGATAATATATCGATCACATACTATCAGCTATTGTAAATATCAGTGACATTTGTTGGGAATGAAAGATATTGGAAAAAGTTGAAAGAAAAAAAAGACCAATTACTCTATCGCGATATTTACACGATATTTATTGAACATTGTTTCGTAAATACATATTGAAGTGACTTTGATATAGGAATAAATAGTCCTTTATATAGGATTGATTTGATATAAGAATAAATAGTCCTTTATTTTATAAGATGCGCGTTGATCCAATTTTCGTACTTGGACACTCTCGTGTACACGTCCGGATATCCACGCGCACAAGGTGTACCGAAGGAAACGATTCCAATTTGAGTGCCGTTGGCCACCAATGGTCCGCCAGAATCGCCCTGAATACAATTTTTTTTTTAATAACACATTAGATATTAAATCACACATCTTGTGTGCGTGATTAACAACGACACCAATAGGATTCACATACATGACACGCTCCTTGTCCCGCTTTGGTAAAGGTGCAAATATGACCATCCTGTACTCTCCACTGTGTCTCTTTGCATTGGTCTTGAGGATAAACTATCAAATCAATTTCTTGTAGCTTGTTCGGAACGTTGCCACCAAGCTAGTAAAAATATAAACAATGTGATGCAAGAATATTCACCCAATATTTATCATAAAAAGTTCTTTATGTTTTTTGGTGATATAAAGAGGGAGTTGTTCTTGAAAGTTGATGTGTGAAATTTGAAAAATTTTGTAAATTTGACATTACCCTAGTGGTTCCCCATCCGGATAACGTGCAGGATCTGTTTTCACGACCTGTGTCATTTCTCGAAAGTGATATTGCCTTCACCTTGTCGCTGTATTTGATAGGTTTCTTGAGATGAAGCACAGCAACGTCATTTCTGATGAGATAACTATCGTAATTCGGATGAATGCTTATATTTTCTACTTTGTACTCGTCTCCCGTTTTATTTAAAAAGTTCGTGCCAGCATGAACTGAGAAATATTCGGGATAGCTGCTCCTCCTAAAATATCATTAAAAGGTTATAAGCATTTAAGAAGAAGCTAAGGAACAAATTGTAAAAACCGAAAGTGGATTTTGTTTTTAATGAAAATAATGTTTAAAGAACGTATTTTTAACTGATGTTAAAATACATAAATGTGTCGAATACATGTATTAAATAATTTAAATACATTAAACTGTAACTAAATTAGAATGTTTATTAATTAAATTTTAACTGATATATTAAAATAAATTTAAATATTTAAAACGTACCCATCTACGCAATGCGCTGCAGTTAATACGTTACGAGTATCTAGTATGGATCCACCGCATGTGTGCGAGCCGAGAAATCTTAACGATATCTGATACGGATATTTGCCGATGGGAGCATCTTTGCCGCCGACGATACGAGGATTCGGAGCGCCTTAAATTAAAAACAAAAATTGTTTAAAATAGCGCGAAATAAATTTTACATCGCACACGTACATTTTTACTGTAAACAATATAAATTTAAATGATGTACAATAATTTTTAGAAATTTTACATCTGAACAAATAAGTTTAGAATAAGTTGTAAGATTCATTGACAAATTTGAAATACCTTGGACGGCGCACGCCAAAGCGATGAGAACAAGACAAGCAAACGCGTGCATCTTTGATGGCAGATTTCTCGATGACACACAAGTGAAGCGAAGATGCATTCAAACCTTTATATATAGGTATAAGTTTCTCGAGATAGTTACAACAAGAGAAATGAATCACATGCTAGTGACGCTTCTGCGTGATATTGCACATTTTATTGATAAAAACGATAGCGTTTCAATTAAGCTCACGTGTTTTTTATTAATTAACATTTTTTCAGAAGAATTGGAAAATACGTCACTATCTAGTTCATAGAGAATATCTTAAAGTCAGGCTTATCGGTTACTATATATCTCACGCATTTTATGATAACAATAAGTAGGCCTAGAGCGCTACCGTGTTTTTACTAAACTATTAGATTTACAAGGAATTTATTGCAGAACAATGGAATGTAAACACATTAATGTGTCTTTGGAAATTTTATAGCATATTTATTACATATTGTTTAATAATTACAATATAGTATGCAAACAAAAGATCTCAGTTTATTTGATTACAGAACAATATTTTTCCTCAGCCAATTCGTATATGAGGACACTCTAGTGAACACGTCGGGCTCGCCGCGAGCGCACGGCAAAGCGAAAGAAACAACACCGATTTGAACATCACCAGCAATAAGAGGACTACCGGAATCACCCTAAAAAAATTTCATAAAAACGATTACATTATTGCCCGATCCGAAATGTCGATCCCAATTATTTTCCGACTTAAGTAAGTAAATAAAAAAGCTTACATGACACGCGCCTTCGCCTGCTCTCGTATACGTGCAGATGTGAGAAGACTTTACTTGCCAGAATATGGCTTGGCATTTCTTTTGATCATAAACGTTCAACTTGATATGTTGCAACTTGTCAGGGAACAAACCACCGATCTAAAAGTACATAGAAATATCGTGTAATTTTACATTTTTGTAACTATGAAATAATTAAACCTTAGATCAAAACATGTTACAAGATACGTTCCTAACAAATTCAGTTTGAAAAATGTCGGGCAAAAAGTTCAAGTTTTTTTTGTTTTTTAATTGCGTAATAATTTCTATTTTAGTTTTTACTCACTGCGGTTCTTCCCCAACCGCTTAGAACGCAAGGAGAGCCTGCGACGATGTCGTTGGTCGCGAGTCGAATGGGTTGAATCGTGGGAGTGAATTCAACAGGTCTCGACAGAATGAGCACACCAATGTCGTTGAGTAATTTATACATATTGTAATTTTCGTGATGGATGGCCTTGATTGCTTTGTAAACAGTTCCTTCTTCGCTCAACAGATTCGTGCCGGCGTGAATAGTCAGAATTTCCAGAACACGGGGATCTTTGACGTAACTGTGATATTAAAACGTACGATTGTAGACGTAATAACTGTGACATATTTTTGTTAATTACTTTTCACAGTGCTCGAAATTTAAACAATTTCGAATATCTTTTACTTCAATATTTATTTGACAATAGATAATTAACGAGCGAAATACGTACGAAATAACACAATGGGCTGCAGAGAGAACGGTGCGTGTAGAGATGATAGATCCGCCGCAGGAGTGAGATCCATTCTTTCTCAGAGATACCAGATGCGGATACGCGCCCACTGGAGCGTCTTTTCCACCGATAATATAAGAATTCGGAAAGCCTATGCGCGTAAGAAAATCAGTAATCGATGACACATTGTTTGAAGGTTTTTTATAAATCGTTCTAAAGGTAATTGATACGTTCGTAAAAAATTAAATATAGTTTTAAAATCAAATTCGACACTAATCAATACTAGTTGTTGATATCTAAAATGTTTTTATTATTTCAAAAATCTATTTTCACTTCTTTCAAAACTTTATTATTATTCGTATTTCTTTTTCTTTCTTTCCTTTAAAAAGATTGAAATAAAAGTTCTTTCTCTCTTTCAAGAGCAGAATAAAAAAAAAAAAAAAACTCCTTTTCCAACAACATTTTTCACATAATCAAATATTGACTGTGTGTGTTGCTTACCATGAGCAGCTGCTGCCAAGCTAACGAGTACAAACAACGCCAACATGATGAGATCGTGATACTGATTAATAACAAAGCTTTCTCGTAGAGTTTATATACCGCTTTGAAGCACTTGAAGAACGTTCGTTGAAACGTGTGTGTATTACATAAACACAAATTAAGTGATTTAATTATTCTAATCCCTGATAGATGTAATCGCGTTGAAATCTCTACGCGACAATATAAAAGAATTTGTGGTGTCGACCAAAATGACTAGCCTTTTTTACCTGGGTCTTTTATCAAGTAAATGTCTACAATAAAAAACTTTTATCTCGAGTACGTGACGCGATTGGTAGATTACTTTATATAGCGACTTATTGCAGCACAATGAAATGTAAACACATCAATGTATCTTTGGTAGTTTTATGGCAATATTTATTAAACACTTTTTTACTCACTGAGAATAACAATAATCTGGTCGAGAATAACTGTACCTACAAAAGATCTCAGTTTACTTTGTTACGAAACAACATTTTTCTCCAGCCAATTCGCAAACGAGGATACTCTGGTGAATACGTCGGGCACACCGCGAGCGCACGGCCTGCCGAAGGAAACAATACCGATTTGAACACCGCCAGAGAGAAGAGCACTACCGGAATCACCCTAAAAAAATTTTATAACAACACCACATTAATTATTGCACAATCCGAAGCATTCACACGACCAATTTTTTTTATTTAAGTAAGTAAGTGAAAAAGCTTACATAGCACGCGCCTTCGCCTGCTCTCGTATACGTGCAGATGTGAGAAGACTCCACTTGCCAGTGCGAGGCGCGGCATTTCTGTTGATCGTAAACGTTCA
>NW_018024366.1:0-1789 GCF_002006095.1 Pseudomyrmex gracilis
AGAAATGACTGATTACAAATTTCCCCTCCACTGAATTGCCTGAATCTCGCGTATAAGAGGCACGGTGTGCTCGCGCAGTTCGAGCGCCACTTCGTTGCGCGTGAACTTGGCGCGAGGCACTACCGTGCCTCTTGATAAATACTAAATGTCTGAATAAAAACAAAAAAACATAAAATACACTGATATTACATTGTCAAATTACAAAATTGAACAATTACTAAGTAGTCACACACTTACTGATACGTTTACGTGTGTTTAGTACTTCATTTAATAGAATAAGTTGGGGTGTTTCATTCGACGTTTGCGTTGGCTCGTATTTTCTTAACACCGAGATTATCGTGTTGTTTTGTATTTATAATTCAAACGACACATTACCGTTATTAAATCGTAATAATTTAGGCGGCCTAGGTTGCGCGCCATCTAAATGAACAATCTGCGAATAAACTTTTAATAAAGAACAAACATATATGAAACAAGAATATGAAAATACACACAAATATACCAATATAAATTTATGAGAATATAAGAATATAAGAATATATCAATATACCAAGAGAACGAATATAAAAAAGTATATAACTTGATTTACAAAATCTACATGACACTCGTAAGTGGAAAATGTTTTTCAAAGTTTTATCTTACTACAACAATTTAAAACGTTTGATGCATTTTTTACCAACAACGTTTAACATAAATAAGACCATGTAAATAATAATAATGCAATCTCCGTCACGTGAAAATATACATGTAAATATATATAAATTAACTTACAAAATTACATTGAATTTTATGTTCCACATCGTCGAGTAAGTCATTCCACACCATTATCTGAATTCTTCTTCCGTTCATGTTATTTAAATAAAATTTAAATACAGTGTATTGTTGGTCACTCCTTACACGTTTAAGCGATTCAATATCGTCAACGTACCTTATTCTTCTCTAAACAAAAAAACATATATCAGAAAATTTTTTTGCATTTCGAGTTGCCATACTTGCAAAAAATACNAAAAGACTCTTCAATCAACCTGGCACGAAGTATTGAAGGTTAAAAAATTTATAACATAAATTTACATTCTCCTACATGAAAAAATGTATTTTACTACAAATGAAGAAAATAGAAAAACTTTTATACTATGTAAATTGAACAATTAAGTAACAAATATGTTTATTAATTCTTTTCCGAATAAATGAGAAAGAATATAAGAATTTTGTAAACCTGAAAACGAAACAGCAGAATAAATATTACATACGAATGAGCAACGATTAGAATGTATTATAATAGCAAACACATTCCAGTGAATATAGAAAAACATAAACATTGTTGTTTATTTGAAGAGTATAAAAGAAATTTGCTACCCTAATCAAACTAATTAGACAACTAGCGAGAAAACGAAACAAAAACGAATTATTTTTGAAGAATTTTGTAGCGACGCGACAAATACATAATAAGAAAAAAAACGGAAGTATTTAACAAACAGACGGAATCTACCAGTTTATATACTCACACAGTTGAATCGTATAACTGTATTTTGTCGATATCATTGTTGCTAGAGAACAAATCGTTCTGATCTAACCTTTCGAACTCCTGAATTTCTTCGTCCGATATCATTACTTTGAAGAAAAAACACGCACTGATGTGCACTGTTTGACAGTTCAAAGACAAATAAATGTAAAAATTCAACGATTGACGATCTGTCACCAATAATTTAAGATTTTTTCTTTCTTAAATAATTTGAATATAGTTCAGGAAACACTCTAAAGGCACGTACGTGCGAACTATCGTATCTAT
>NW_018024366.1:1939-3976 GCF_002006095.1 Pseudomyrmex gracilis
TTCGCATACACAGTATGTGATTTAAAAACTAAAGTAAAACTTTAAGCACGTAATTGAGTAAATATTTAATTACTAATAATTGAATCGAACATAACACTCAGATCATGAGTACGAGAAAACCAACATTTTCTCGTTCGATTTGGAAGAAGAAAAAGTTGATGTTTGCATTATTATTAAACTGTAGAAAGCAAAGGTGTATGATTCTTCTTACGAGAAGAATATACTCAGGTAACCAGCTGACGTTATAATGACATTAATATAAAGTCAGGTTTTGGCCAGTTCGACGTTAGTTTATGACGTGATATTAACGTAATGACGACGTGAGTTTGTCTCGTCAAAAATGACGACAGGTTAATGACGTTTACTTACGTCATTAATCTGACGTATCGTGATTAACGTGACATCCCACATAGCACGTACTATTACTGCAATATTGCAGTACAATATTGCTCACACAATATAGCTTTTCTCTTGCATTATTACACTCTCATATAATAGAAATATTACCGTAATGTTAATGTAACATCACAATACTATTAAAATGTTCGCCAAAATGCATCACAGTAATATTACAATGATATGTAAAAAAATCTAATAGTACATCGTAAGAGAGGAATTAGTTTAAGATTTCACTCGTATTAATCTCTTTGGAGTTCTGATTCAGTTTGTCATGTTACGTCCGAGTGTTCAAGGTCACGGTTNGACGAAACCGTTTACTCTTGTCGAACGTACGTTCTCCCTTTTCGGTCAGCCGTCTTGGCTTTACCGGGGCGGAAAATGAGGATGTTGATCGGGAATTGATGACTGGACTGATTGTTACCGATTGGTATTTTATTCCTGACTGTTACTGATTGTGGTTACCGACAGTTACCGACTGCCGTGTGTTTACCGACAGTTACCGACTGTTGTGTGTTTACCGACAGTTATCGACTGCCGTGTGGTTACCGACAGTTACCGACTGCCGTGTTGTTACCGACAGTTACCGACACCCGTGTTGTTACCGACAGTTACCGACTGCCGTGAAATTACTGACTGGTTCTTGAATTACCGACCGCTGTTTTATTACCAACGTATTTACAAAGTTAGTTACCAAAAGAATCACAAACTCAAGTATTCCCAACAATAGTAAGGTTATTTACTATTAATTCTTTTTTTTTTAATACAACGCCTCTCGTCTTTTCTCTATATAAACCTTAAACCGCGGGTCTGATGGCGGACTTGTTGCCGGACACACCACTTTTGGCTTAGTGATTTTTATTCATTTCCACCCGAGTTTAATAATTACGCGATGGTTTCTGAGAACTTCTATATTGGTTATAACGCACGGAGCGGACCTACCCGAATGTTCTGCTGTATTGGTCGGACGTCTGTTGGTTGGTTCCAACGTTGACGGGTCAAACTGTCCGTTGCGTGAGTAATTCCTTAATAAACTTCTCAAGTGGTAATTTCTGCCTCCTCGACGCACACGACGTTTTCTCTGACGGGCCAGAGTATCTGGATGGTGTGTTTCCTGGGAACAAATACACAGAATAAACGTGCAATCGAGTCGCACCTTTTTTACTCTTGTATCTTGGAAGGGAAACGACAAGCGAGCGCTCGTGACGCACTTCTCTTGTCTTCAGAACAGAAGGAAACGACAAGCGTGCGCTTGTGACGCACCTCTCTTGTTTTCGGAACAGAAGGAAACGACAAGCGTGCGCTCGTGACGCACCTCTCTTGTCTTCGGAACAGAACGAAACGACAAGCGTGCGCTCGTGACGCACCTCTCTTGTCTTTTAGGATAGGACTGACGCGTGAGAAGCCAGAAATTAACTGGCAATGTAACAACTCCGTTGAAAATAGGAAACAGAACGACAAGTTATAGATATATATGTATATTTATAAAAGAAAGGAATACTCGTTTGTAAATTAAAGAAGCTTAATTATATTACAAAAGTCTTACCATGATAGGCTATTCCTAAGTCCGAATGTGACAAAAATATTCTAAGTCCGTATTACAAAAAGATTCTAAGTCCGTATTTTGAAAATATTCTAAGT
>NW_018024366.1:7565-7904 GCF_002006095.1 Pseudomyrmex gracilis
GTTACTTGTCTCTATCTCTTACCGTTGCAAAGATAAATGAAGAAATCTAAGATTTTAGATATTTTACAAGAATACGTCGCTAACGGGAAGAGAAGAACAGGAGCTCAAGTACATTAGAAACAGTAAACTGTCACGAATCCGAAGCACTATGTTACGTGCCTATATCTCTCACCGTTGTAATTAAAATTGAAGAAATCTAAACTTTTATTTCTTTAACGACGAATAAGTCGCAAACGGAAAGAAATAGAAAAAGGACCTCAAGTACAGTAGACGCGTTATGTTGTCACTTTTCCAACGCACTACGTTACTTGTCTCTATCTCTTACCGTTGCAAAGATAA
>NW_018024366.1:7943-10518 GCF_002006095.1 Pseudomyrmex gracilis
CGTGCCTTATCTCCGCGCGTGCCTTATCTCTGTTCGCTCGCTCAGGCCAGCGCCCGTGGTCTTTACGCGCAAGTTTTGTCGTGAGAAAAGGACATTCAAGAATATTGAGAAAATTAAAAGAAACTACTACGGAATTATTACTAATAATATTAACATAAAAAGACTTATTAGTAAAATATTATAATTATCGAGATAAAATACTTACATCGCTATAAGTCTGCTAGAACAATGTATATGCGCAAACAGTGGTACCATATAATAATAATAATTGTATTTACGGTATTAATTCCTTAATTAATGCGCTATTACAATTCTTTTAACAACAACATATCGCTGCAATAACGGTATATTACCAACCATGATATATTACCGACCATGGTACATTACCGACCATGGTAAGTTACCGACCATGGTATATTACCGACCATGGTATATTACCGACCTTGGTAAATTATTGACCATGATATATGTTCAAGGCTGGTAACTTACCGACTACTGTAATGAAGAAAATCTGAAAAAGAAAAAAGAAAAGAAAACTTGATACAATAAGTACTTAAACATCTAAGTCCACGGATGTGACAGTCAATCACCTATTTAACTCAGTGAAAGGTATTAGGTCCGGAAAAAATCCTGAGGTGATGATGAGATTTGAACTCGAGACCTCCATATTTGCACTCAATCCGCAAGACCACTTGTTCCTTACTTAAAATGTATTTTTTTTCTCTGCTTCTTCTCAAGCTATTCTCAAGCTATTCTGCGCATTTCATTTATTACTTATTGAAATTATTATTTTATTTGTAATTAAAAATAATTTAAATAAGTAATTACACATATTCCACTGCACAATATGTTTAATAAAATAATAACTTTAATAAGTAAAATATTAAAAATTTTGTAGTAGAATATTTTTAATAAAATGCCTGACACAATGGATAAGATTATTTCTTTTATTATTAGTATTATTAATAAATATAATGTAAAATATATTTTTCAGCAAGAACAAATTATTTGTTACCATGTACTGATTATTAAAGTCAATTTTTAATAAATATATTCCAAATGATATAGAAAAATATGTACACATAAAAATATATACACATGTATATGTATTAATTTTATTATATAATAATAATTATGTAGTAAAAATGTTATATACAAACAAAGTGGTTTTTTTTATATACCACATTTTGAAAACAAAGCATTTCTGTTTAAAACAGAAGTTGTTAAGCTTTTACGACAACGTACCAAAAGATATATATCATATTCCATATAAGATACAAAACATACATACACACTCACACACACACACACACACACACAATGTATGCAACTTGCTAACTAGTAAATAACATTATGGTAATAGTAAATAACATTACCTGTCATCTCTAACGTTCATAAGATATAATATAATCTTACATTTAATACATAAATATATCTTCAAAAACAAACGTTTAACAACCGTGTTATTTAAATAACGTCATTATGACGTCTTACTCACTTCTTTCAACTGACGTCAATCCAAAGATTTTTAGATATGTTACTACGAATAAGTCGCGAATGGGAAAAAATAAAAAAAACTCAAGTACATTAAACGCGGTAGGTTGTTACGACACCGACGCAGTATGTTACTTGTCTTTATCTCTTACCGTTGCGAAGAATATTGAAGAAATCTAAGATTTGAGATATTTTACAAGAATAAGTCGCTTACGGGAACAGATAGGAAAAGGAGCTCAAGTACATTAAACGCGGTAAGTAGTCACGACTCAGACGCACTATGTTAGTTGCCTATATTTCTTACCGTTGTGAATAAAATTGAAGAACACTAAACTTTTATTTCTTTACCTACGAATAAGTCGCGAACGGGAAGAGATAGAAAAAAGAGCTCAAGTACAGTAGACGCGTTATGTTGTCACTTTTCCACCGCACTACGTTATTTGTCTCTATTTCTTACCGTTGCGAAGATAAATGAAGAAATCTAAGATTTTAGATGTTTTACAAGAATAAGTCGCTAACGGGAAGAGATAGGAAAAGGAGCTCAAGTACATTAGTCGCGGTAGGTTTTCACGACTCCGACGCACTATGTTAGTTGCTTATATCTCTTACCGTTATGAATAAAATTGTAGAAATCTAAACTTTTAGTTCTTTAACGACGAATAAGTCGTGAACGGGAAGAAATAGAAAAAAGACCTCAAGTACAGTAGACGCGTTATGGTGTCACTTTTCCAACGCACTACGTTACTTGTCTCTATCTCTTACCGTTGCGAAGATAAATGAAGAAATCTACGATTTTAGAAAGTTTACAAGAATAAGTCGCTAACGGGAAGAGATCGGAAAAGGAGCTCAAGTACATTAGACGCGGTAGATTGTCACGACTCCGACGCACTATGTTACGTGCCTATATCTCTCACCGTTGTAAATAAAATTAAAAAAATCTAAACTTTTCTTTCTTTAACGACGAATAAGACGCAAACGAAAAAAAATAGAAAAAGGACCTCAAGTACAGTAGACGCGTTATGTTGTCACTTTTCCAACGCACTACGTTACTTGTCTCTATCTCTTACCGTTGCAAAGATAA
>NW_018024367.1:0-4235 GCF_002006095.1 Pseudomyrmex gracilis
CTTTCTTTACATTTTTGAAGCGTAAAATTTTAGCATATATTCAAGATCGGAAAGGTCTTAATAAAGTTGGTTACGGAGGATTCCTACAACCTTTTTGTGTTGGTTTAAAGCTTTTGAGAAAAAAGTTGTTTTGCAGGTGTCAAATCTGAGTATTACTTATATTATTTGAGTTCTTTAATAATAATATATATATTTATTATATTAATATTGTGGATAGTATTACTAATATTACCTATTTATACTAATTTTTATTATTTAAATTATTCAATTTTATTACTAGTTGTATTTATAAGTTTGGGAAGTTACTTTGTTTTGGTTCTAGGATGATCTTCCAATTCGACTTTTTCAATAATGAAAAAATTAGGTTCAGTTTCACAGATGATATCTTATGAAGTTAGATTCATTTTTAATATATTAGTAGTGAAATTTTATTATAGTTTTATCTATGGCTTTAGATTTTTTTATTAGTATTTTAGCTGAGTTAAACCGAAGCTCTATAGATTTTATTGAAGGTAAATCAGAGTTGATATCAGGATTTAATGTGGAATATTTTAGTTCAGGATTTCCATTAACTTTATGGCAGAGTATGAAATACTTATTCTCGTGAGGGTTGTATTTACTTTATTATTTACTTTATTATTTATGTCTTTGTTATTTAGAGTTACAATATTAGTTATAGAATGTTTTGTTAGTTCATAAATTTTGGTTTTTCAAGGTCTACTTCCTCGTATACGGTATAATGAATTAATGTAATTGTGTTGGTCAGTTATTTTGCCTTTAGTTTTAATGTATCTTCTAATTGCTGTTGGTATTGCAATTTTTTTAATAGTTATAGCTTAATTTTATAAAATTAAGTTTTATAATTTAATAAAAAATTAAAATTTCTTTAATTTATTTTCAGAACATAGACTTGTTCAAGTTCATGAACTTAAATTTTAAATATATATGTGTCTCAAAAATTTTTACTTAGTGAAAATAATATTAGTATTAAAAAGTACAAAATACGTGTAATTTGTCAAAGAGTTACAAACCGTCTTTCAATGGGTTGGGCTTCCATTTATGTTAGTAAAATAAATGAATTACTTAAAGTTTAAAATGTTAATTGGTTAAGAAGGTAAAAATTTGTAATATTTAAATTACATTTATTTATTGGTAAGGTGTACGGAATTAAGATCGAGGGTATCCAGAAGTAGAATTCAGCTTAATTTATTCGGGATAGACCGTAGGATAGTATAAGCAAATAGATAGTATCATTCAGGCTATATGTGAATGAGGGTTACTATTGGATTGGCAGTGGGGAATTTATCTGAGTCAGTACATACATAAGAATAATGTATAATAATAGTGGTAAAAATTACTATTATTACTATAAAACCGTATACGTCTTGAATAGTAAAATATTTATGGAAAGGAAATTTTCATAATTCTTGGAAACTTCTAAAGAGTTTGATGATCCTGATTCATAAATCGATATTAAGTAAATTCTTTTCATTATTAAAATGATAAATGAAGAATAAAATTGAGGGAATAGAATCTATTTAATGTGCAATTTATAATTAAGAATTTACCTCAAACTCATATGACAATATTTTTTCCAATATATGGGATTGTTGATACTAAAGTTGTAATTACAGTTGTTCCTCAAAAAGATATTTGCCCTCATGGTAAAATATATCCTAGAAATGCTGTTGCTATTGATAATAATAAGATGGTAACGCCTGACATTTAGGTATTTAGTAAGTTGAATGAGGTAAAGGAGAATTTTTGTAAGATGTTTATGTACATACAAAGGAAAAATATAGTTGTTCCATTAATATAAATGTTATGAAATATCCATCTATTATTTACATTTTGTATGATGTAAATAATTCTACTAAAGGCTATGGATGTTCTTGTGCAGTAAAGTATAGATAGAAAGAATCCACTAATATTGAACTCCTACAAATAATCCAAGTAGGGATTTAAAATTTTATATGAGACATTAATAAGTGGTAACACGTTTAAATTAGATGACTTGATATTTTTAATTATACTTTTATTTATAAGTAATTTTACGTAGATTAATAGATTTAATTGAGATAATTNTAATGATTGAGAATATAGATAGAATAAGCAGAATTATGGAAAAGGCTGATATTGAATTAAAAGAGTAAGGATAAATTAATTTAATATTGCGAAATATATCAGAATGGAGTTAAGTAGATATGTTTATTTCTATAGATTTATTTATAGAGTGAGTTACTTTTCTAAAATTTATAATTAATATATATGAAAAAAAATATAATAGCTATTAAAATGGCTTTTTTACTAAGTATAAGATTGATTTTTTATTTGAATTGAGTCGTGAGAAGTATAGAAAGATAATGAGGACTTCTCGAATTATAATTAAAAATATAATAATTGAGTATAAAAAAGATTTTTTAAGTATGGATGAGTTTCTACAAATTATTAATGAGTACAAGACTAATAGGAAGATAAGATGAGTTGGATGAANGTTATTTTATATCATAAAGATCATTGTTGTAATTATNANNGCATATATTAAAGGCACAGTTACTTTTAATTTGTGTATAATTTAGTTGTTTGTAAAATATAATTATTACTTTAAAAAAAAATTTTAAATTACGAATATTAATTTTAAGGATTAAAGGTGTAAACATTTAGTTTTTTGCTTTTTATTATTTTTGGTAGGTTAAAAATGACTTATTTAGTTACAATTTACAAAAGTGTAGTTTTTTTTCAAACTATAAATTTTTACTTAAAAGTTTTAAACTACATTTTACGTGATATTTTATAATTATTTTTTTAAGTAATTTTAAGTGTTTCTTTAATTATGTTAATAGTGTTTTATAAATATATATTAATTGTTTTGTTACTGATTAAGCTAGTAGTATTAACTATAATTTTGATTATAGGTCTAGAACTTTTATCTATGGATTTGGATTTTTATTTAATTTAGTATTTAGTTTTTAGGTTGTGTGAAAAAGTTTTAGGTATATCAATGTTGGTTTTAATTGTACGATATTATAGAAATGCTATATTATTTTATAATATATTTTATATATTATATATTCTATATATTTTTTATATTATTTTATAAATTTACCAAAGTTTTATGATAAAATTAATTTTATTATTCATGCTTTTAACACCATTAAGTTTAAACTTTTCTATAGGTAGATTTTATTTGTTATTATGTTTTTTAAGAGTTTTACTTATGTTAATATCTTATAAGTTTGGGTCAAATAGAGTAGGTTACTATGGATTTGATTAATTTATGTTGGATAAAAGATCTTATTCATTAATTATAATAACTTTGTGAACTTTTGGGAGTAATATATTTGGGTTCAGAGAATAATGTTAATTTAAATTTTAAGGTTGTTATTTTCTTACTAATGCTTTTAATTCTTCTAATGTATTTTACAATAAATACTTTAATGTTAATGTCTTTATTTTTTGAGTTGAGACTTATTCCAACATACTTCATAATTGTGTATTGGAGATCTAGCCCTGAGCGATTAAGAGCTTCTTTTTATTTGTTGGTTTATATGTTGTCAATTTTTTTACTTTTATTATATTATATGTATGTTCTTATGCGTGAAAATATGATTTTTGCATTTTTTATTTATGAAGTTTTAAGATGTAAGGTTTTTGGTTGATAAAATTATTTCATTATTCCCGGAGCCTTTTTAGTATAACTTCCTATTTACAGTTTCCATCTTTGGTTGCTGAAAGCTCACGTTGAAGCTCTTGTATACGGTTCAATAATTTTGGCAGCTGTTTTATTAAAGTTTTGGGGGTACGGGTTTTATTGTATTATATGAAGTTTTAAGATTAGTGTAGATTATTTTATGGTTATTATGAGGGTAAGAATAATTAAAAAGGTTATAGTAAGATTTTTATAAATAATTCAAGGTGATATAAAGGGGTTGGTAGCATATCCATCTATAGTTTATATAAATATGATATTAGCAAGTTTAATACCATTAATAATATTAACGTGATTAAGGGCCATTATGATTATACTTTCACATGGAGGTTGTTCTTCAGGATTATTTTATACAGTAAATATATATTATGAGAGGTCTATAAAACGTTTATTTGTTTTAAATAAAGATATAGTAAGGTATTTATATATATATATATATATATATATAAATTTAATAACGAAGAATAAGAAAGATGTGAAGCACACAATAAAAATCATCACAATGATATAAATGATATATATATAT
>NW_018024367.1:4450-6969 GCF_002006095.1 Pseudomyrmex gracilis
TAATTTAAAATATATTATGTATTGTTAGATTGAGTGTCTCTTCAGTTTATTGGTGTTGTATTATTACTTTCTTTTATGGTAATATTATATAGTACGGTTTATATAAAGGATAATGATACATTATCTCACTTTTATATATTAGTAAATTTGTTTATTTTATTAATAGTTGTAATAATGTGAAGTCCAAATTTAGGTAGTATTTTATTAGGGTGGAATGATTTGGATTTAATTTCTTATTGTTTAGTAATTTATTCTAATACTTAGTTTTCATACATTTCTGGTATAGTACCTGTTTTATCTAACTAGGTTGGTGATGTAAGGTTATTAATGTGTATTGGGTTTACATTATTATGGAGAATGAAGTATATTTATAGTAAGCAATATTGTGTTAATTATATTAATAATTTTTATTGTGGCCATTACTAAAAGGGCTCAAATTCCCTTTTCTTATTAATTATTTCAAGCTATATCAGCTCCTACATCTGTTTATTCTTTAGGTTACTCTTTAGGTACTGCTGGGGTGTATTTATTAATTTGATTTAATAGATTGTTAATAATAACCTGATTCTTACATTTATTGTATATTATTTCTTTATTACCTATATTTATAGCTGGTTCAATAGCTTATTTTGAATTTGATTTCATAAAGATTATTGCTATATCAACTTCAAGGCAGCTGGAGGTAATAAGAATAATTTTAAATCTGAGATAAAAATATGTATCATTTTTTTATTTAGAAATGCATGCTAGTTTTAAGTCATTAATGTTTTTGTGTGCTGGATCTATAATTTATCTAATATCAAATAATCAAGATATTTGTTTCTATGAAAAAATAACTGAATTTATTCCGATTGTTATAATAAGATTTTATATTTCTAGAATTTCTTTATGTGGAGGTTTTGAGTCAAATTTTATTCTAAAGATTTAATTAAAGATGAGTGAAAATAAGCTCAGAAGAAGAATGCAAAAAATAAGACTTCAGTTATAATAGAAAGAATCATATCTAGTTGCAATCCATTATACACTCATAAAGTAGAAAAGCCTTGGTATGTGGACTCACGGGTTACATCACGTCATCATTGTACAATCATTACAAATGATTGTACAAGGAATTGATACTAAGACTAATGTTTAAATTTTATCTAGTCATGCCGCCATGGAAAGTAAATTTTTTAAAATTCTTAATGAGGAAAGATGTCTAAGTCAGGATCGGTCATGGTCTCTGTGAAACTAAATGGTAGAGTTGACTATTTATCATATAATTCTTTCAAGTAAAGAACAGAGAGAATTGAAAATACATAAGCTTGAATAATTGATACGAAGATTTCAAGAATAAATAATAAAATCTGCCTTAAAATTATAATACTTACTTATAATAATTAAAACAGAGATCTCTTGTCCTGTTGATCCTATGAGCATTAGAAGGAGGTGTCCAGCAATTATGTTAGCTGCTAGTCAAATTGCTAAGGTAAAAGGTCAGATAATAACCAATCTGAATGATTTAATAATAACTATAAATAGTATTAATACTGATGGAGTACCTAAGGGGGTTAAAAATGCCATTATTTCATTAAAAAAATTAATTAATCCAAATGTGGTAATTCTAATTCATAACCTTAGAGATAAAGATAACCTTAAGGATAGGTGTCTTGAGGCTGCAATACTGTAAAGGAATAGATAGTTATTGAATAAGATAAATATACTTGAGTTATTGAATAAGATAACTATACTATACAGTTATTGAATAAGATAAATATACTTGTTGCATAAAAAAGTATGATGTTAAAAAAAGAATTGTGGATAACACCTTTGAATGCCTTAAAAATGAAGAAAAGGATTAAGTTACTTACTGTATATATTCGTGATGGAATTAGTCAAAATCTTACTCAATTTATTAAAATAAAAATTATTATTCTTATTCAATTTAACGCAACTGAGTTAGATTTTGAAGGTTCAAATTTTCTAAATAGTTTTGTTATCATCAAGGTTGGGTAAGTTAAATTTTTTTTATTTAAGTTAAGTTACAGTTAAAGGTCTTAAAATTTTTATTTAGGTAAGATATAAGTTAATCCATAATAAAATTAATTGATTATAAGTAAAGTTAATAAAAAAAATAATTAACAAGTTAAAAGTTAATTTTTTTTCATGATTTTAGTGTTTTAGTCTTACAAATAAGTACAAACATTTACAGTGTTTTAATCTTACATATAATGGAAAAAATGCTATATTTCACGTCACGTGTACTATAGTTTTTGGTAACCAAAGTAGGATTTTGGAACATACTCCTGCTGTTGTCAGCTGTTGTGCGCATCCCCTTTTTTGCTGCAGCATGCTATGAACATTCCGTCTTTGCATATGCGCACATGATCTATCAAGAGGCACGGTAGTGCCTCGCGCCAAGTTTCACGCGCAACGAAGTTGCGCTCGAACTGTGCGAGCACACCGTGCCTATTATACGCGAGATTCATGCAAAATAGAAGTGGGAAGATTTTCTCAAGGCAATATCTAAGTAATGACTG
>NW_018024368.1:0-4266 GCF_002006095.1 Pseudomyrmex gracilis
AAAAAAAATTTTGACTTCAAAGTAGCAATTTCCAAGGTCAAGAATCCTTTTAGGAATTTTTTCATTATTTTTTTCAAACTCAGCGCATCAAAAAACATAGATATANATTCTTTGAAGCTAAAATACTAAAAAATATATATTTGACCTTGAAATGATGATTTTCAAGGTCAAGGACACATTTGAAACTTTTTTTACTATTTTTCTGTTATTAAGCACATCAATTTCACCTTAAAACTATCAAATAGTTTGTGTTCGTTGGGTGGTCGAAATATCGACCAACCCCGTCCTCTAAAGGTTAAGGGGTTTTGAGGTTATGGTAGTTACTAGGGAGTTGATAGTGTATTTTATTAAGCAAATACAAGTTTGAATGCGCCGAATCTCCCCAAAAATGCTGTGAGCAAGTCATGACTATTTCAGTATTTGAGAGTGGCGGGGAAAAACTAGAGGGATGAGAGTGGTCCGTTTAGAATGTAATCGACTTCTTATTGTTAGTTAATTGTAAAAAAATTTATTTCAATTTTTTACTAAAAAATAAAATTGGCCGAAAACTTCCCTTATTGACCCTCCTCCTTTAAACAGATACTGCATTATTGTCTGATGCTGCCTTTTACCTTGCCTATCAGACTGCGGATGGAGAGCAGTAGTCCTTGTCTTCTTCATTCCTAATATCCATGACAACTCTTGAAAAAGTCGAGATTCAAATTTCTTATCCTGATCCGTATATAATTTCAACGGCACCCCAAACCTGGAAACTATCTGACCAAAACTTCCGCCACAGTCGACGCCCTAATATTCTTCAAAGGAAAAAACCTTCACCCACTTGGAAAAAAAATCTACAACCACAAGGAGATACTTATTCCCCGAAGAAGACGCCGGAAAAGAACCTAAAATGTCCATTTGCAACCTCTGAAAAGGCACACCGGCATTAAAAATCTGCAACGGAGACTTACCCTTGTCTGAAGGACAACTCTCTTACCTTGTCTTTTTTTGCAACACAAACTTTGCAAGATTAACACCAGTTTTCCACATTCCTTTTACACGAAGCCCAATAAAACCGCTTGCGAATTTTTCCTAACGTTTTATTCATTCCAAAATACCTCCTCCCTCCAGAAGAAGCATCATGGGCTTCCTCCAAAATTCGCTCAACTCTCTTCTGAGGAACAATTACTTGAAGAAAACTCAATTTTAAATTCGGAGCTACCCATCTCTTATACAGAACTCCTTCTGAAACAATCAAAGCGTTCCAATAAGACCAATAAATCCTCGAAGAAGGGACCTTAGAAACTTCTTCCTTTTCCTTTTTCAACAAAATGATTGACACGGCCTGATCTTCCAACTGATTCCTTCGGCATTCCACAGACGCAACCCCTTCAAAAACTATCTGAGCCACCCGTTCCTCCTGCTTCAAGGCATCCCTCTCCTCTATCTTCGAACAATATCTGCAGCAAGATTCCGCACAAGGTCGCCTAGAAAGCCCATCCGCGTTCCCATGCGCTCGACCGTTCCGATGAGCTATTTCAAAGTCACAGGAGATGTTCCTCGAACGTAGCCGTTACTACAACGATGTCATCTAGATACGCGAATGCGTGAGGTTCCATCTCGGGGCCAATAAATTTATCTAATAAACGTTGGAAAGTGGCAGATACCTCTGTGAGTCCGTACGGCATACGAGTGAAATGATACAATTCTTTTCCGGGAACACTAAAAGCTGTAATCTCGCAGCTCTCCTTGGCCAAAGGAATCTGGAAATACGCCTGGCTCAAGTCAATGGTCGAGATATATCGCGCTGCTCTTAATTTATCTAAGATGCCGTTCATATTCGGCAACGGATAAGCATTTTTTTTGGAAACACTATTGATTTTATGGAAATCGAGACAGAAACAATATTTACCGTTAGGCTTTTTCACCATCACTATCGGATTCGACCACTCGCTAAATGATGGTTCGATAATTCCGGCATGCAACATTTTATCCACCTCATATCGAATCGCTTCTTGTACTTTAGGCGACACCAGATAACACCTTTGTTTGATAGGCGGATGATTATTCACGTCTATCCGGTGTTCGGTAAGATTTGTCATCTCCGGATTATCTACAGTGGCCGGCAAATTTTTGTTCAAAAATTCGTTTAACCGATCTTCTTCCGACGGCGTTAATTCCGATATTCCGCTACACACTTTATCGGCAACGTCCACGGTATCAAAACCATAATGATTCTTTTCGTCGCGCGCGAATGACCATGACGCTGAGCCAAAATTCAAAATTATTCCAAATTTACTCAAAAAATCAACCCCTAGGATGCATGACACAGCTAAATCCGGCAGCAGACAAACAGAAAGAACTCGTTTCCTATTTTTTAATTTCATCGACATCTCCACTTTCTCTTTTATATCGGCGAGTTGTCCGTTTGCCGTTTTAATACGGCATCCTCGAGTTTGTTTAATTGGCAGTCCTAATTTCTTCACTATGGAAATACCTTCTTTACCAAAAATAGTTCTACTTGATCCTGAATCAACCAAAGCCGGCAATGAATAATCTCCTATCTGAACAGACAAATAACGCACAGACGATAACGCATTACAATGAAAAGTGACATATGAACTATCCACAACAAACCCACAAGACAAACGAGAGTTTCCACACTTCCTATTAACAGTGCTAATTTCGGCAACAAAATTTCTTTTTTCGCGAGCCTCACGAGTGTGCGAAGAAGTGGCAGGGACTCGTTCTACGTACATCCCTCCTCGTTTCCCGAGCACTTCGAGCAACTTTTAACGGTAACGTCGAGTTTTCCGCAACGATAATAGTGCGTTTTAGATCTTAATCAATGGAGTAACGAGATCAGCAAGAGAAGATCACCATCAATTATCGAAAGCGAGGAAAATTACATTAGATATATTTAGATATAGAAATATTGTATTTTTTTATTAAACAAATAATACTTTAAACACACATTCTCACACACTAAAACTATATTTTCTATATATTTTGTTAGATATAAAGTGTATATATAAAAAAGAAATATTGTACAAAAAAACTATTTCAATATTGTAAACTCATAAAATTTAACAAATAAACTTTGTTTATAAATTGCTTATTTAGATTTATAAAATAAATGAAATTCATAAAGGCTGAAAATAGTAGTGTAAATTTCAATCCTATTTAAATGCTGTAAAACTAACAGATTCTGCTCGTAATCTGTTACCAAATAGCCAACAGATTACTGCAGAATCGATAGACTCTGTTCGTAATCTGTTGTCAATTTGTTATCTGATTGCGCTGCGTAGACATTTGGTTAATCTGTATCTGCAGACTTTCGCAATTTGTTCGCAATTTGTTATCAAGTGGCCATCAAATTGTTGCAGAATTGACAGACTCTGCTTGCAATTTGTTGCCAATTTGTTATCTGATTGTGTTGCGCAGATTTGCTTGTTATTCTTTATCCGCAATTGCTGCTCCTAGTCTGCTGTTTTTTTGGTATCTTACTGTGTTGTAGAGAGATGTTTTTAAATGTTTTTCGCAAGGTCTGTTCCCAATTTGTTTTAAAGTTGATATCGGGTTTTGCTTAGCAGACGTTGTTCTACAAAATATGATCTTGTTGATGACACAGATGACACTGGTTTTGATGCCAATATTTGATAAAAATTGTTACCAATTTGATGACATATTGTAATCAATTTTTTTTACGCAACAAATGTTTGCAACTTGAGAACATTTTACGTCAAAAGTTAGTGTGGGCATGTGGTAAAATTTGTAACCGACAGATTTGGCTAACTGAGTATGTATGTGGCTAAATAATTTTTATTTTACCTTATTTGTGCTACAAATTCATTAAGTTGGTTTACTCTTTTGGAATTTGTGCATTGATGGGAGAAATTGGCATTGTTGAAAACCAACAAAGAATCATTTTGCCATTATCTCTAACAAAAATAGATCACTTGCTGTGCAAAATATACATACATAGTGAAACATAATAGCAGCATATAAACTCGCATTATATTCTCCATACAGCACAGAAAACTTTTTAGTTACTTTGCACTAATTAATATGCTGTAATTTTGTAAATGGCGCTATAACATTAAAGAGATTGAAAAATATAAAATTTAGAAAATAAAAGGGTAAATATACAGAAAAGGTCACCCCCCTCCGATTTCAATGAGCTTGACATATGTTGTCAAGGACACCTTCCTGAGTAACAATCCGTAAATTTTAGCCGTCGCTCGTTGTTAATAAAAAAGTTATGAACAATTGAAGTTTGAAAACTAA
>NW_018024368.1:4801-7073 GCF_002006095.1 Pseudomyrmex gracilis
AATATTTAGTATGTACGATATTTTGAAGGCTACTTTTTCATTCTTTTTGTTCGTGTTATAAGCGTGTAAGCAGCAGCCTTAGTTTTCAAACTTCAATTGTTCATAACTTTTTTATTAACAACGAGCGACGGCTAAAATTTACGGATTGTGACTCAGGAAGGTGTCCTTGACAACATATGTCAAGCTCATTGAAATCGGAGGGGGGTGACCTTTTCTGTATATTTACCAAAAATGATGATATACGTATTGTTGGAAACCAACAATAATTTGGTCTGTATGCTGTGCGTATGACTAAGCCTTTACGTTGAGGTGGAAAAAGTGCAGTTCTTTTTTGCGTTATTGCGACTGCGCGCTTACTTTTTCTTGTTGCTGCACTGTTAGTTCCTTTTTTCCCGCTTTTTTGTTTTATTATATTTTCTGTTTCGTTCGTTACGTGTCTCAAGGAAAGGAAATAACACAGCAGCTTACTTTTTTTTTTCTTTATGTTCAACGTCTGTGCGTCTACTGATAATTTTATACGTGTGCATGTAGAAACACAAAGTGCGAAATAAAACACATTGATTTGAGCAGATTACACAAAAACACATTGAATCATTTCCAATACGTATATTATTAAATACTGTTGGAGATAGTAATGCGCACACGCATTGGATACACATACGTCCATCCGCCGTTCCATCGCGCATTCTGCTTCTGCGCGGATACTCATGTATATAATTCCTGTGTGTGCAAAAAGGCTAGTGTGTAATAAATTCGCAATTGTCAGATTAACTAAACTCTTTTCTTAAATTGTATTACCCGACTGAAAGTAACCCACAGGTTATGGGCCCAGTGGCGAGAAAAGTGAGTGATACAAAAATAAAAGAAATAGAAAAGTAAGCAAAGCCGAGTGAAAAATTTGTTGACCGCGTGGCAAAAAAAAAAAAAAAGGAAATATAACCTCAAAAAAAAAAATATGAACGCCGATAGATCATCGAGAATCGAGCTTTTGAATAGCTCGAACTACGAAGTATGGCGCATTCGTATGAAGGCCGTGTTGTTGAGACACGACAAATGGGGCTACGTCAGCGGAAGTATCCCGGAACCAGAAGCCGTATCTGGAGACCGCGCGACGGCGACCGCGTTGAGCAAGTGGAAGGATCACGACGAAAAAGCTTTGGCTGAAATTATCCTGTCGGTGGGTGAAGCAGAATTAAGAAGCATCTCGAATTGCACCACGTCGAAGGAAGCCTGGGAGAAGCTCTAGTCGATCCATGCATCAAAGGGTCCAGTACGGAAGATTGAATTACTCACAGACGTTACGTCATTCAAATTGGAAGAGGACGATGATTTTAGACAACGCCTGGACAAATTTTCAAGCGCAGTAGAGCAATTGGCGGGCATGAAGATCGACATTCCAAACGACATGTTGGTCGTACTGATACTTAAGGGTTTGCCGTCAAGCTACGAAAACTTCAGATGTNCCATGAGGTCCAAGGATGACCTACCAACTACAGAGGTGCTCATCGGGAAGATTATGGACGAGAATAAGAGCCGACGCGTTAATGATCTAACGGTCGATAACAACGCGCTCTACGCCGGCAATCGACAAAGTAGTAATCAACGTCGCAAAAACCCGAAGCAGAAAAAGAAATACCCGTGTTATGTATGTGGCAGTTTGGACCATTGGGCATCACAATGCCCGAAACGTTCCAAGGATTCAGCGAAGAACGTCAATATACGAGGCGAAAATTTGTACATCGAAGTAGCAACTGCAGAAGAGGCCAAAAACGTGACATCCACGAAGAGATGGTGTCTGGACAGCGGCTGCACGACGCACATGTGTGCGAACGAAGAGTTAATGACAGACATCGAACAATGCACAGCGACACTGAACATGGCGAACACCGCATCGACGACAGCGAAGGCGAAAGGAACGGCACACCTGATAGCGGCAACGAAAAACGGCAAGGTAGATGTAAATATTAATAATGCGTTACTCGTGAAAGATCTCAGGACTAATTTACTTTCCGTGTCAAAAATCACACAAAACGACCGAGAGGTTGTATTTAGAAAAAACGAAGCCGTTATTAGAGATCTGGATGGAAACGTCAAGCTAACCGCTGACCGTATTGAAGATCTCTATTACCTGAGAGAAGCTGGAGAACGAGTCAACGCAGCCACGGAGGAGATACGCACGTCGGAAGCAAGCCTATGGCATGCCAGACTCGGTCATCTCCACATGGACGCCGTAGTGGATTTGTCAAATGAACATGCGACGGGTTTAAGACCG
>NW_018024369.1:0-6985 GCF_002006095.1 Pseudomyrmex gracilis
TGTGTGTGTGTGTGTGTGTGTGTGTGTGTATGTATGTAATATACTTACTAACTATCATACTTCTATGATTTGACGATGGAGCATCTTTATCGGTACCTGAATCATCATCACGTATTTTTGACGATGAAGCATGTTTATCAAAAAATAAATTATCTAAAACAAATGTATGTGTTTTAAAGATAATGCAAAAGATTATCTTCTGCAAAGTAAATGTATACTAAATTAGTATGTATAATATACTTAGTTTATCCAAAAAATTAAATCTTAATTTTTGCAGTTCTTAGAAGAGAACAATACAGAATATAAAATTTTTTGATCTTAATAAAAAATTTGTCATATAGTAAATCTAGAAACAATGTGTAGAAGCATTAATTATATCCCACTTATTTTATATAAATATTACAAACGTTTTAGACAAAACATTATTTATCTGAATGCAAAATAGTTACAAATTTATCATTGTAGTAAAAAATTGTTTAAAAAACATGTTTTAAAAAACATTATATATATTTGATTAATAAAACTTTATTAGCAAATTATTATATATATTTAGAAATCCATTGCATAACTTTTCTGATCAAATTAGTGTTAGATATAATAAATAGTAGTTAAAGATAGTAAAAAAACAAATAAACTGTACATAATGTTAAAAATATACACAAATAATAAATAATAATAAAATAAACAAATATTATAAGTATATTGTAAAAAGCTTACTATTTTCTTTATTGCATATAGACTTGAATGGTTGCTTATAAGGTGATATAACACTATGTGTAACATTTTCGTAGTATTTTGTAATTTTTTTGTTCAATCTTGGTGGTGATGGTAGTAATAATGTATCAAAGCTTTCTTCTGACGAAGATGAAGATAATCTTTTTTGAATTCGTTTTCTTTTAGTAATATCTTCTGCTTCAGAATTTAAATCACTCGTGACTTCAGCCACACGGGCTTTTGAGCGTGCTTTTGAATAATCATCTAAAAAAGAAAACAATTGTTCTGAGTTTTGTAAAGAAGACAAAAGAACATCTTCAATAAAAAATTACGACATCTTAAAAATAAATTATTAAAAAAGCAGAATGTACAAAATATTATAATACACTACAAATATACATTTAGTTTACATGTAAAAACTCACTGAAAGTAGAATTTCTAAAACTCTTAATTTTATAGCTAGGCCAGCATGTATTTAAAGCTTCGTGCTTCCTAATTGCAGTCATCAACTTGTCTTGCAAATATGTTGGCCAATGACAAAAGTGTTCCTGTATCCATGTTGAAGGAACTGCTTCTACAGAAGTATCTTCTTCAAATTGTACAAGAGTCCATGTTTGTTCACCCATGTTCTTTTTACAGTTATATGTAAAATGTAGACAATTTATAATCAAAAGAATAAAGATATTTCAATAGCCATTTAATATCAAGACAAAAGGAAAAGTAGGATGACTATTCCAGTTTTCTCACTCAACTCTATAGTGATAACATTTTTTATTTTTATAAAAAATATTCACTATATGTTTGTCTTCTTGATTCACAGTGATATTATATATAGTAAAATTAATGTTTGAATATAAATGCACTAATTTTTTAATGTAAAGTTGATTACAAAAAAAGATTGTAAAATTTGCAACATATATATGTAACACATACACACATATATGTATATAGCCATAAAGTAACTATTAGCTACATTTATGAATCAATTTACTCTCTCAATTTACTATAAAGAAAACACGTAAAAATGGATTACATCAAAACTTGTTCTCTTTTTTCTGTTTTCTAAGAACAAATTTTGTCCGATAAAAAAAGATAATAGTAATCGTTACCCTTACGAAAAAGAACTACTGGAGGGCAGTAATAGATATATTACTGCCGATAGGCAGTGGTACGAAAAAATTACTGGCATTCTGTGTAATTGTCAGTAATATTCTCAGTAATTCCTGTAATACCTAATAATATTCTTGTGTTTGATAAATAAGTAAATAAAGTAATATAAATATTTATATTACTGACTTAATAGTAATATTTATATTACTATTTATATTACTGACTTTATTTATATGTAATCGGCAGTAGATTTTTTTCGTAAGGGTATATACCGTAATAACGTTAATATTTACTGTTTATATGTATTTGTGGAAATATTACATGTTTCTCTTTCCAATTTAATATTACACATTTAAATGCAATATCTCTTGCATTAAACGTTTGAAGAGGTCCAAGATTCTCTACAGAAAAAATTCCAATTTTTGTTGATGCGCATGGATTTGTATAGAAATTANCTACAGTCATAAACTTTCTGCAAATCACCTGTATTTGATCATCATAAACAGCAATATTTTTAATTAAAATTATATCTCCATTACTAAGAGTACAACAATTATTAGGATGATTTATATGCAATACAAAATCTTGCAAGATAAGTTTTTTATATTGTTTACATCCGTTTAGATTAATAGTAGGGCCATTAAAATGTTCTTTTTCGCAAATAGGATATTTTTTATTTTTTATTTCTTCTTTTTNAGCTAGATGTAAAGTTTGCTCGCTTTTTCTTTTAATTATTTGAGCCAACGGTTTTTCATTTTTACGGATAGACTTTAAAATCGATTGTAAATAGTTTTCAAATACAAACGCACTAAAATTGTCTAATGAGCCATTAAGTTTTACATCTTCTGAAAGATGTAATATATTATGCACATTATGAGAAATATTTTCTGCGCCATATAAAACTTTAAATGTGTTCACAAAATATACAAGAAGATCAGACGCATAATCAATAAAATATGAATATTTTGGACATGATAATATAGTTATTGCAACATGTAAACTAAGAAAATTTACATATCTATCAGTATTTAATATTTTTNGAAGAACTATTGGACCAGTATACAACAAAAATTGCCTAAATTCAGTAGATTTCCACTTTTTTGCTTCGCGTAACGATTGAGGCTTACGGTTAAATTCCACTGGTATATTTTTAGCTTGATTAATTAAATTAGAAGATATATCTGCAATATTGGAATATGATAATTTTACAGTAGGTTTTCCAAAGCACCATAAATTAACTATTAGTTTTTTTACAACTCCAAGACAAATTAAATGCATATAATCTAAAGGAAAAGATTTAATCATATCAAGACCAGGAATTTGCTCTATTATACTAGTACCATTATGATGGTCTTCTTGGACTTTTAATCTATAATCAATATCAGTTCTTAAACGTAAATAATTTGTATTANGAAAGCAGATACGATTATTAATATAAGTATCTTCCATATGACATTTGGTACATGAATAATAACCTGTATGACCAACAGTATAGGTAATATAAGCTTTGGCTACTGCATCACATATAAAATAACAGAGTTTTACAGAATAATGTTTGTTATCGATAACAATTCCAGTATTAATAACTTGTGAAATATCTTTAACAAAGTCACTCAAGTAACAATTAGCCTCTTTAGGTTTTTCATAGCCATGAAAATTTCCAATTATATCAACATTGTTACTATTATCTTTAATAAGCCGACATAAAATGGGATAAACTTGACTTCCAGAACTTTTTGCTAGAGGCAAACCATCTATATTAATTGCAAGTTCTATAATATTAGTATATTTAAGAAAATTGTTTGAGTAACATATTAGATTTTTTATACAGTTTTCTACACCAAAATGATAATATTCACCAGAATCAATAACTTTGGTTACAATTGTACGACAAGTTCCTAAAAGACTTCTAGCATCAGTAGGCAAATTAGGAATATAAAATTGTAATAATNGTAATAAATCACTTAATGCTATATGTGAAATGTTATGTTTCAATGACCATTGTATTAAAGTTGATTTTATCTGTTTTGAATTATTTTCTTCATTAGGTCTACATATATTAGAGTTGAGTAAGTCTGGAGATAATAAAGAAGGTACAGGACAATGAGAAAAACATTTATTTGATTTGTCAGATTCATTTTGAAACAATAGATTTAATCCCAGAGTATTGCTTTCAAAAACTTCTGGTTGTGTAATACTTTCAAATATATTTGATTCAGAGGACAATTTTTTTTTAACAAGTGCAGATAAATCATCGAAAATAGATTTTTCTTGGAGAATCTTTCTTTTTACTCTCATATAATGTTTCTTTATTCCAGATATTATTCAATTTATAGACAACTAAAACTACTTACTAAAATTTACAGATAACAAAGTATTGACTACTAATAGAATAGTCAAAACAGACAAAGCTGAAAATAAAATATAATTTTACATAATACATACAAAATTATGATTTATAATGTGTAATACAAACAAAATACAAGTTTATTGAGATTTAGTTAATATTTTTAATGCTTTCTATAAATATTAATTAAAATTTTTGATAGTAACAAAAAATAAAAATTATATTATAGCTTATATAAATTATAAGTTCTAGCTTATGTACAAATATAATATTTAATCACTTTAAAAATATATACCGATTAATTGAAGCATACAATAAAAAGACTTATAAACATAGAACTAATAATATTCTTTTAAGATATAAAACGTATCTGTAAGATCAATAATATAATACTTTATAAGTAGAATTTGTATGATTTATATTATTGTACTGGCTTTTGTGCTGAATACATGCTACATGTTGCGTGTGACGTACAGCTTTGATTAGTTAAAGCAGTATGAATGCTTCTCATTTCACTTTAATTGAAACTGTGTACGTCACATTGTAGCATGTATTTAGTGTGAAAACCGCTAACAAATATTGATTTACATTATTTCAGTTAAAAATACGTAAATGTAATTTTATCTATATAGTTTTGGTAACGGTTTCACAAGTAAATGTCTAACCTATAAAAAAACATTAATATTTTTACGATTTACAATATTTTTTCTATTGTGAGCTTCAGTCTCTTTTCTCAATATTCGGTACATATTCTACATATATCTAAAGATATCTTATACATATGTAGTCAGAAATCTATTACAATTTACTTATCTTTTATTAAGTGTTTACTTTTTCTTTTGTAGGTTTGTTTTTCACTTTATTAGCTTATTTGCGTTTTATTATTTTATAAACAGCAAGCACAGACTAGCACAGACAGGCAATTCGTAACCGATATCACGTGACTGCTAAATAATAGGTTTCTTTTTTTGGCTGTATCGGAACTGCACTAAGGTTCACTTAAACTGTGATTGGACAAGCGAGGATAAATCCTATTTTCACCAGCCAATCACAGTTGAAGCAAGTTTATGCAATTACAGTATAGAGAAAAGAAACAAATAGACTTATGTTACGTCCCGTGGACTCCACTTCCTCCTCGCAACGTGACAACAACGAGATATGATATCACGGGAACGCTGCCGTGCGGTACTGACGCGAGACCGGATATCAATTCTCGATAGAATCAAGAAACACAGAGTTTGGAAAATTTCTGTTTTTCTTTCTTGATAAATTTTTGTTTTTTAATCTTAAACGGAAACATATATCCCGGGAATATGAAATCAAGGGAAATCCGACGGATAACGAGAAATCGGGTGATCCCGAGTTTCCCGAGCCGCGGGTATAAAAAGAGTACCCGCAGGGCTCTTCGAGTCAGTAAAAAACGAAATTTTCCGAAGTGCGGTCCTTGTCAATACGCGAGCAAACGTAGTGACTCAAAGAACAATTGTGTTGTGTTGTGTGGATCCTACTGGTTTGCAATTGGAGCCGACCCGAGACCGCTGCCGCCGCCGCTCTGTTGCTACCACCACCTTGCTGCCGCTTATTACAAGATTAAGTAGTAAGTGCTAGTATTAAGTTGCAAATACATTACTTGTGCCTCACGCCGCGATCAGAATTTAAAAATCCATTTTAAGGTAGTTACGAGAACAGTTGCTCCCCTTGTCTTGAACGAGCTAACGCTGATACGGGTTGCAGACAATTTGCAAGAATCGTCAAGCGACTCTCAGCGCGCTCTCGCATCTTCAAACGAGCTAACGCTGATACGGGTTGCAGACAATTCGCAAGAATCGTCAAACGACTCTCAGCGCGGGCTCTCGCGCTCGCGAACATAAAATCGCGGAAAAGAAACAGTGAATAAACTTCGGCAGCAACCGATCTCTAAAACCCGTGCCACTAGAAACTTACGATCGCGAATTTTAAGTGGACTCGCCCGTTCCCGAAAAATGGTGGACGTCGAGAAATACACTCAAAGGTTATCGGCGAAAAACCGCAAAACGGGCCCGGAAATAGGCTGAGGCACAACGACAAACACCAGCCGAGACTCCCCTCACCGTACGAGACACCCCGCTAGGAAGTAGCGAAAACAGCAATAGCAATTATAATAACTACACTGACACACCACCAGAAAGAGAGAGAGATTTGCGAACTCAGTCGCCTCCCCGCGCTCTTCTCCACTCCGCCCTTCGCCACCATCCTCACCCGAACTAGAATATTTAGACGAGTGCCCCGCTGACCCCTCTCGTCCACGCACCTTCCCTCGTCCTCTCCATTTCCTAGCACTCGCTTCTGCCTATAAAATCACTACACCCCTACCTCCACCGCGTATATAGTCAATCCCGAAAACCTCGATCCTCCCGAACTCCACCAAATAATCTCAACCTACCCTCCAGATGCTCTCCTCACGGTTAAATTCCCCCTCCTATCAGAACACAGGTTAGTCCCTGTAAGAGATTTTTACAAACTTTTCCCCCCTACTTCTTGTAAAATAACGGAAATAATAGAAGTCGAACTGGACTGAGTTCGCAATACAAACAAATTAAAAATGTATAATTATGTAAATCTGAATCATCATGAACTATGTTACTGTAAATAAAATAACTACACATAAAATATGTCAATAACTACATATAAAATTATAACGAACAAATATATACATTTGAGCATAAATATTGTCTAAACATTATTAATTGACCTCTTGCCCACCATCCCGCACCTTTAAACAGATCGCACAGTCTCGTCCCAGGCAATTGAGATTTGCGTCTCAGGCCTTAAAAA
>NW_018024370.1:0-7168 GCF_002006095.1 Pseudomyrmex gracilis
CTAAATGGCTTGTGAACAAATTATGACTTGACAGATTGAATTGAAACTTTACATATGTTCATAGGAAGAGTGCAGCAATATAATGAAAAAAAAATTAGGTTAGTAGCAGCGCTCTCTCTTATCGAACCGCAAAACTTATTGAACAACTTAGTATCGGTAAAATACCGGTATTTTGCATATCGGTATATGTCCCTGGTTTCAGGAGAGATTCACACACTAAAATCCGATCCCTGATGTTCTTTTCGCTCAGTTTGTGCGGCACCCATACTTCAAGCTTTTTCACCATGCCAAGCTTTTTTAATCGATCCATAACGGTTGTATGATGAATGCCGAAGCGCTTCGCAATCTCTCGAGTCGTTAAGTGTCGATCACTCTTCACTGTAGCCAGGAGTTGGTCGTCGTCAACGGAATTTGTCCGTCCAAAGCGTGGTGCATCTTGGAGGTTAAATTCTCCGGAACGGAAGCGAGCAAACTATCTTTTGCATGTGTCTGAGCTTAAGGCCGAGGCACCATACATGGCGCATATTTCGCGCTTAGCGTTTACCGCTTTATATCCTTTACGGAATAAAAACAGCAAAATATGGCAAAAATGCATTTTTTGATCTTCCATTTTAGTTGTATGCCGTACACGCAAAACACGTCCGACCAAAACAAACACTTCTGCCAAATGTCAAGCGTAGTGTGACTTGTCAAAATATGTGCGGCAGACTGACATTTGAACGACACGCGATAATTATTTTCTGACACTAGTGGCATCTATTAAAAAATCCGCAGAACTTTTCCACCGAATATTTGGCTCCAATTATTTAGTATTATTATAATTTTATTAATAACACAGCCACAGAAAAAAAATTTCTTTGGCCTGGGAATCAGATCATGTTTATTATATGTTTTTGGGATCGCTGAATCCGAATTCGAGATCCATTAAACCCCATCGGGTCGGGGTTCCGCCATAACCTCAAAAAACACCATAATCTGAGCTCGGACCTATATAATCTTTTGATTCAAGCCATAAACAATTAGATACACCCCATAACCCCAGTTTTTGGTAAATCTAAGTCTTCTATAAGATCATTTAACACCAATCAATCTTGAGAATACTTCGATACGATAGTATCGCTATCTTCACTATCAGATTCATTTTCTTCAGCAGAAATCCATGTTTTTGTTCTAACAGAAGCACCATTCTATATACATGTTGCATATGTCATCGTCAATGGTTGAAGCCATGGTTATGAGTACAGTGAGAATGCAAGGTCATAGAATTATTTTATTTAATTCCATAAATTTAGGAAATCTTCGGTCATGAATGAGTGACATTTTAATCGCCGTAATAGGCTTATGGAGCTATGGGGATATAGGGTTATGGGATTATGNGGTTTATCTAATTGGTTTTTGTGTTAATGGCTTGAATCAAAAGATTATATGGGTTCCGAGCTCAGATTATGGTGTTTTCTGAGGTTATGGCGGAACCTCGACCCGATGGGGTTTAATGGATCTTGGATTCGGATTCACCGACCCCAAAAACATATAATAAACATGGTCTGATTCTTGAGCCAAAGAAATTTTTTTGTGTGGCTGTGTAATTAATATAATACTAAATAATCGGAGCGCTTTGGCCTTCTCTTCCGCGCGGGAATTAGTTCGTTGGCACCGCCTCAGCCACTACGCTGGAGGTACCAGTGGGCTCTGTTGCGGCCAGCTCTTCTTCTGTCTTCCTAAAATGAGAATTATTAATAAGAAAAGATTTGCAAGTATTATAATAACTCAATATAATATTTATATATAATAGAAATATTGTATTGAGTTACTTATAGTAACTCAATATAAATTATTATATTGAGTTATTAATAGTTACATTATATTAATAAATAACTTACTAGTCGAATTGTTCTGCATCTCTTGCTGCTGCTGTTGTTGTTGGTGCTGCTGTTGTTGTTGTTAATGGTGCTGCTGTTGTTGTTGGTGTTGCAGCTGTTGTTGATGCTGCTGTTGTTGTTGGGGCTGCTGTTGCTGTTGGAGCTGCTGCTGCTGTTGTTGATGCTGCTGCTGCTGCCATTGATGCTGTTACTGTTACAGTTGCAACTGTTGTTGCAATGTATTGTACACAGCAAAAATGTACGAGATATTTGCTCATATATTTCTTTTGCTTTGACTTTTGAATAACTTTGTCATCCAATTTAGTATTAGAAAAATAATAATGTTACTTATTACTTACGGGACATATCGTTTTTCATGGCGCGGCCTGTCTCACTTTGGTTAGGTGCCGCTCGTTTTTGTCCTTCTACCTAAAAGATGACAAGCGCGACACGGGCGCGACTTACGCGAAACAGTCAAAAATCGCGCAAGTGTTTCTGCCACGCTGTGCGCTACATTCGTTGGTTTTTGTTATTAATGCGTATATTATGTATTGTGATGTATTGTGTAGTGAAGAGTTATGGCTTATTGTTACATCTATTGCGTATATCATTTATATCAAATCTGTGATACTTTGTATCTGTGATACTTATATCAATCTGCGATTATACTTGTACTATTTGATTGAGTGAAACTTCTTGCGAGTCTACATATATTCTGTACGTTTAACTCGCTTGATTAAGTGCTAACGTCGGTCAGAAAACTNATTTCGAAGTCATTAAACTTACCCTATATTTTTTTCCATTGTCTTCTAATTTAATTCTTTGTAAAGATGTATGTATGACGCTTCAAGATTTTTTAACAAATTAATTCTTTGTTTTTGTCCTTTTGTCGTATATTGAAATGTCCGATTCACAAAAAAAATCAAAGCAAAGTTATTTAGAAGCTTGGCTTACAGATGACCGATATAAATTGTGGATACGGAAAGTACCGTCAAATGATAGTCTTTTTCATTGCACTATATGCAATAAAGATTTTTCTTGTAACACGCGCATTTCAAGATATGCGGATTCTTTGTGTCATAATAATAATATTNAAAAAAATACATGTGTTTCCGTAAATAATAATGTAAATGTAAACCCAAATACTTCAAATACACATAAATTTCAAAAAGAATGGAAATGAAGCAATTTCAACCATGGTTATCGCGAAGTATCGCATACGAGTAACAATAAATTATTTTTCTGCTCATTTTGTGACTAATATATGTCAGCAAGATTGTCACATATTTATGATCACGCAGAGTCCGCAGCACATGTAACTAAAGAAAAGAATATTGAAAAAAAACAAACAGATGAAGATGTAACTATAACAGACGAAACTTTATTATTTGAAGAGCGAAAGNAAGCAGCGGAAATTAAATTCGCTGCTTTTATCGCCGAGCACAATATTTCGCTTCAAACTGCGCCAGAAATTTTAAAATTCTTCCAACAAATAGGGAAAGATGTCAATGTATTACAAAGCGTGACAATGGGTCGAATGAAATGTCAAAAGATTATTTCGAACGTGTTATGTCCAATTGAAACGGATTGTGTAGTCGACATTCTTCAAAATACAAACTTTACTATTTTTATTGATGAAACGTCAGATATTTTTAATCAGAAATGAATGACGTTTCTTGTTTGGTACGTTAATCCTGAAACATTAGATATTTTCTTGCAATTAGTCAAATTAATTGATATTGATGCACAAGATTGCAGCGCAGAAAAATTATTTGATGCGTTTAAATGTGAAATGTGGAAACTTCAAATTCCATTTTCACATATTGTTGCCTTGTCGTGTGACAACGCGTCCGTTATGACGGGAAAATATTTGTCGTTTAAAACAAAGCTTGAGACAATGTGCAAAACTTTATTGACGTTTCCATGTCCTTGCNATGCCTGTGCGCTAATTGCTAATGCTGCATGTAGTAAGATTCCAGACTATTGTGAGGAATTCGTAAAGAAAGTAGTAAGTTTTATTAATAGTAGTCTTAAGCGATCTGCTAATTTTGAAAAATTTAGTGAATGTTTTGAAGAAACAAACAACAAAATTTTAAAGTTGTGCGACACACNATGGCTTTCTCGACATTTATGTATTGAAAGAATTTTAAAAAGTTGGAATACTAGTAATAATTTTTTAACAGAAATAGTAGTAAGTGATAAAACGCAGACTACAGAAAATTTATTATCTGTGATGCACAAACCTNATGTAAAAGCATATTTATTATTTTTATTATTTTTAAAATATATTTTACATTTCTTTAATTGTTTTAACGCATCTTTTCAAGCTCTAGAAACGAGCATACAAAAACTACACCAAAATCACTCGAATTGTTAAATATTATATGTAAACATTTTTTACATCCAGAGCTTTTGCGTAATATAAATAATAATTTCGATTTTTCCAGTAAAGAAAATCATAAATTTTTAAGTGAAGTAAACTTAGAAAGTGAGTGTGAAAAACAAGTATGTGTAGGAAGACGGCAATTATGAACCGATTGTGCAGGATGTTATGCAATAAAACAATATGTAATGTTGAGCAAAACGTTTCGACTGTTTATTCAGTCTTCTTCAGTCGCAAGACTTTATATGCACTTCTATTCTACAATGTATGTTACATAACGGTTATAATGAGTCAAGTTTGAAGATGAAGAACAAACAAAATATATCTCAATGAATTTGAAGAACGTTGGAGGTTGTCTTCTGTAGAAGTGTCGATATTTGTAACTGTCATCACGCATTTCAGCCAGCGTATAAATAAAACAATGTCAAGGATGAGGGTTGTTCTCTGGTTCAATTGATAAAAAACAAATATGTGTAGGAAGACGGCGATTATGAACCAACGCTGGCTGAAATGCGTGATGACAGTTAGAAATATCGACACTTCTACAGAAGACAACCTCCAACGTTCTTCAAATTCATCGAGATATATTTTGTTTGTTCTTCAACTTCTTGCTACTGAAGAAGACTGAATAAACAGTCGAAACGTTTTGCTCAACATTACATATTGTTTTATTGCATAACATCCTGCACAATTGGTTCATAATCGCCGTCTTNATTGTGCAGGATGTTATGCAATAAAACAATATGTAATGTTGAGCAAAACGTTTCGACTGTTTATTCAGTCTTCTTCAGTCGCAAGACTTTATATGCACTTCTATTCTACAATGTATGTTACATAACGGTTATAATGAGTCAAGTTTGAAGATGAAGAACAAACAAAATATATCTCAATGAATTTGAAGAACGTTGGAGGTTGTCTTCTGTAGAAGTGTCGATATTTGTAACTGTCATCACGCATTTCAGCCAGCGTATAAATAAAACAATGTCAAGGATGAGGGTTGTTCTCTGGTTCAATTGATAAAAAACAAATATGTGTAGGAAGACGGCGATTATGAACCAACGCTGGCTGAAATGCGTGATGACAGTTAGAAATATCGACACTTCTACAGAAGACAACCTCCAACGTTCTTCAAATTCATCGAGATATATTTTGTTTGTTCTTCAACTTCTTGCTACTGAAGNAGACTGAATAAACAGTCGAAACGTTTTGCTCAACATTACATATTGTTTTATTGCATAACATCCTGCACAATTGGTTCATAATCGCCGTCTTTCTACACATACTTGTTTTTTATCAATTGATCCAGAGAACAACTCTCATCCTTGAGTGTGAAAAATATCTTGAAGCATTAATCGGACAAGGACACGCAAACGTAATTACAAATGTTAGAGAAAATTGTTTGCAATTTTACGTTACTGCTGCCCAAGATATTTGCAAACAATTACCAATAAACGACACATTTTTATCAAAATTAAAAGTTTTTGACTCAAACATGGCTTTATATAATAGTAATAGAGAAGCTTCTTTTACTGGCGTTTTTTTGTCGCCCAAACCTTTGGTAGGTTTGACGACAATAGTTTAAGAAAAGAATGGCTTGCTTTACATCAGAGTTTAACAGAAACAGAAAAATATTATTGTCAAAATTAACTTTTGATGACATGTGGGAACAAATTTTTCACTGTACACAAATATCCCAATTTAAAGTCTTTTTTAAATGCCGTTAGATCTCTGCCAAATTCAAATGCCGATTTAGAAAGAATCTTTTCCTTTTTGCCAGATATAAAGACAAAAAAACGAAATAAACTTTTGTCTGTCACTGTTAATGCTACTTGCGTAATAAAATCAGCATTGAAAGCGAGAAGAAAAACAGCCGTTGACATAAACATTAATGAAAAACATTTCTTTCTAATATCAGCAATTTGTACTCTGCATGTCCTAAAAAACAGAAGTCATTTGAGATTATATGCTGCAGATGATACTAAAAATGTTGGTCTCTCTACGTCTAATATGTGCAATAATAATGTTTAAAGTAGCAATTTTTCTGGCATTCTATATGTCAGAAATTTACATTTATAAGTACTAAATAAAATATGTACATATTTAATTATGTCTATATTGTAAATATGTAACTTTATTACTTATAATACATTAACATTCTTAGTTTGTCTACCATTGTAGCATATCATATATCTTCATCTATAAATACTAAATGTGTTTACGCCTTAGTTCGTATGGCATTTTATGTCAAACAGTCATATTTTTTAATAATAAATGTAAAACTTAGATTTAATAATTTATAAATAATAATTTATATAAATAATAATTTATAAAAATAATAAATTTAAAACTAAGATGTCTGGCATTCTCTATATCCGACATTTACATATAAAAATAGTAAATGTGTTAAAATCTTTATTTGTCTGGAAATCTCTATATTCGACATTTACATCTCAAATTAATAAATGTGTTTTAATCTTCATGTGTCTGGTAATCTACACCAAGTACACGCACAACACGTATTGTAATTAAATTAAATTATTTTTTTATTTATACTCCAAAAACTTCTTTCTCTCTAAACCTTGTTTTACAACATTTACATACTACAAAACATTTTTTCTCTAAAAACCCGTTTTACAACAAACGTGATATCACAAAGTAGCACCAAGTAAATTTTGTACGTTATTTTTGTATATCATTATCCTAATCTAAGTATACATAACTACTTTGTTAAGTTTTCGTTACGGTAAAAATTTTGAAAGAAAGAATTGTCTGGACCAATTAAATTAACCGGTTAACTGGCACGGCTTTTTTTACTATTTATGCCCGAACTGGCACCATCGAAAAATTAAGTGAATCCCACAAGATTTGGTATACAAGGGTTTTTTGAGTCGCCGAATCGATTCCGGGGGTTATTTTGTTGATCTGA
>NW_018024371.1:0-1430 GCF_002006095.1 Pseudomyrmex gracilis
CTCTATTGGCCCTTCCATTTATAGTTTCAATTTTTACAAAAGTTTACTACTTATTCGTTTATAAGTAAGGAAACCTTAAAATTGTACTTTTTAATAAACTTTTAAATTATAAAATTAACTTATTTTTTAATATCATTATCTTACCTTCCTTAATTTTTAGATTCCTAATAACAATGATATTATCTAGCATAATTTAAATTTGATTTATTATCGAAATTAATAATTTCATATTCATCAGGTACATACTTATAATAATTAAAGGAAAAATAATTATAATATAATTATTTTTACCTATCTTCTAGTCCAAGTTGTAGCATCCTTAATTATACTGTTTGCCAGAATTATCAACTCAGTATTTTTGAGTTTAAAACATTCAATATTAATAGTATTTCTATTTTTAAAAGTTGGAATCTCCGTTTTCCATTTATGAATAACTTTCTTAAGCAAATTTATAAACTGGCAGGCAATTGCACTTTTACTAACTTTACAAAAATTGCATCCACTTATTATGTTTTATATTACAGAGATTACAAGATTAATCTTTATATACTTAATACTTATAACAATAATTGTTTCTCTTGTTTCTATAATTAACAATAAAATGAAAATTCTACTTACAGATTCCTTAATGAATAAAACAAAATATATTATTATACATATTTAATTGAAACATCAAATATGATTTATATACTGTTTCACTCACTTTACCATTTTACTTATAATTAGTTTGATTTTGAATAAAACCAAAACCTCTCACATTTTTGCAACACACTATCAAAAAATTTAATTCAATATTTGCATCACTAATAATAAACTTAGCAAGAATGCCACCATTTTGTTTTTTTATCTTCAAATAATTGACAACTTTAAAAACTAGTTAAAAAAGTAAAAAGTAAAAAAAAGTTAAAAACTATACGTTATATAAATCTTAAACATTTTTATCAAAACTAATATCTTTAAACTTGCAATTTAAAATTTTTCCTATAAACTATATAATTATTAAATAAATGATTATTAACTAACCTTATATTCAAAAATTAAATACCCGAAAATTTCTTTAGTCTTAGAAAATTATTCCTTAAATAAATTTACACTTTATTACTTAAATCAGACATAACACTCTAGTTTTTAACATTGAATTTACTACCACTATATATATATAAATATTTAATTAACAAATGACTATACTCAACAAATCATAAAAATATTGGAATTCTCTACTTTATATTTGCCATATGAGTAGGTATGATCAAGTCGTCAATAGAAATAATTATTCGAATTAAACTTGGATCATGCGGAGCAATCATTAACAATGACCAACTTTCTAATTCTATTGTAAAAGGACACGCATTTATTATAATTGTTTTTATACTTATGCCATTTATAATTGGAGGATTTGGAAATTTCCTTGTGTTTTTAATGATTGTGTC
>NW_018024371.1:8520-10284 GCF_002006095.1 Pseudomyrmex gracilis
TTAATATTTAATTTTTAACAATATGTACTGGTGTCACCATACTCTTTTTTTCTAAACATTTCTTAGGACTTACTACAAAGGAACCTCGCGAACCCGAACGTTCTGATTCTGATGAAACTTTGCACACATGTAAGGGAGGTCAATAAATGAGTATTGAGATTTTTTGTTGCTGCTAAAAAACGGTTTTAAGGAATAAAATCACCCCTCATATGTAGAGTAGCTTTTAATTTTTCTCACTTTCTCTCAAAAATGATTAAAGATATTAAAAAATAGTTTGAACAAAAATTTAATAAAAAAAAGTCCTATATTTATTTATGTCACTAGAATCTAAAAAAAATAAGTTTAAAAACAAATTGTGGAACAAAATTATAAAAAACAATTTTGTTTACTAATTCTATTAATGTAGATAAATACAGGTGTTTTTCCCATAAAACTTTTATATAAAACATTTTTTGATATCTTGAATAGTTTTCAAGATACATCGAAAAAAATACGCCACACCGTGTTATACATGATAAGTGTTTCACTCTTTACAATTGGTTTGAGGCCGCCACTGAAAATTTCTACATTTATGTAGTTATTTATACATGTGTACAAAATTTTATCGTAAGAACACCTCTACGTAATCGCACATTAATACATTTTTAAAATAAGTTGTTTCTAAAATTTAATTTTAGCATCTTCTATATAAGAAACTATTTTTTATTATATATTACAATAAAGATAGTAATTTTTTAAATAAAGATGCTTTTATTCTTTGAATATTTCAAGTCATGTTGCAGTGCAACGTGACTTGAGAGATCGTTAAGCATATTCATATTGCAGTCTTTATATTGCATATTGCATATATTATAGTGCATATATGTAATGTATCACGCACATATCACTAACTTCCGTAAACACAGTGTGGAGTAGTCATGTACGTTATTCGTGAGAATAATTTGCAATAATTTTCCATAATCAAAAGACTTTGACAAAAGGAAAATTTAAATAATTTTAACACACGAATTGAATGCCATATCTGAATTTTACTTTTCTGGCCTTATTGACTAACACATAAAATTTCAGGATAACATCTCAAAAATTTATTTTACGGTCTATTATTTTTTTTTGATAACAGTATACGATTTACATATACATTTAGTTCATAATCGCCAGCATATCACTTGGCTACGCTAATCAGCCACAGTATGACACGCTGACGTTCGTGGTGCACTCGACACTACATAATAAATAATGTAAATAAGATGATAAGAGCATACGATAGTAGACTCATTCTGGTCTATCGAGGTCTTCTTGGCCAGCGAAAAAGTTTTGAACGACACTCTGCACCTTGACAGCAATAAGTTAGTAACGTGAGCATTGAGCATCATGAGTATCTAGTTCACTAACACGAAGAATCTCACAAAATCTCCGTAGCAAATACACAGTGACAAAAAAATCGTGTCACTGTGAATAAATCGTTTATAAAAATCGTGTACCTGGGAATAAATCGTGTTAAAAGAAACCGTGTAACTCTGAAATTGTGTAAAAAAGGCTGTGTAAAAAAAGTTCGAGGTGTATACGATTATTAATATTGTAGAAATACTTTATACTTAATGTAAAATGTTGTGTACTTTTAATAAATTTAATAAAATAAAAAACAGAAATTTTATATCTTATTGTTTCTCTGTATACAACACATGTGACAATTAACCCTGGGTATGAAGCAGGTTGACAGATCTGCGTGATTGTACTTAACATTAAAATACTCGTTTGTCTAAA
>NW_018024371.1:11129-12693 GCF_002006095.1 Pseudomyrmex gracilis
CATAAACATCAAGAGGTTGAATCATTCCTGTAGTCTTTTTTGGTATTGTTAAAATTCGTATATCTTTATCTTTAGATGGCATAAATTCTTGTAAGCTTTTGGGACAATGTCCGTTCCAAAAATCTATTAATAACACACTGAAGCTTTCAGTTGCAGGTAAAAATACATTTGTAAACCAAGATTGAAAGTGTTGTGTAGTTAATTTTTCTGATTTTGATGCTGCGATAAAAATATTTGCAGGTCTAAATAAAGTCTCTTCTACACGTGGCCCAAAACTTCCACTGGCTTCTTCCAATACCAAATAAAAAGGTGATTGTAGTTGCCCGCTTGCAGAAATTGTAGGCATACTTGTATAGCTGTGTGTAATTGCTGATTGTGATTGAACTATGGTTTAAACTGTTTTAACACCTTGTATTGTCAATGTTCTGCCTGAATGTATTTCCAAATTGAACCGACTTTTGTCTGCATTATATATACAGGGTGAGTCATCTGAATTTATCACCTCCAATAACTCGTTTGTGTGGCCAGGAATCGAAAAAAGTTTCATATAAAAGTTGTAGCGTTTCGAAAGGGAACCAAAATGACGTACCTTTTAACTTTTGATTTTGACTAAAAGTGGGTTACTTCAACCGGAAATGGTTTTTTTAAAATAGAAACCACCCTTTTTGACACCGGAACATGAAAAAGCGGACAATTTTACGTTCAGATATAACCTTGGCTGTTTTAAAATTTTCAAGATGGCGAACGAAGATGGCGGACAAAAAGTTTAGTCAACCGATTTGCACCAAATTAAGTTTACGAGGGTTTTTGGGGTTGCTGATCACGAATCTGAAGTCAGATTTGCAAAATTCAAAATGGCGGATTCAAGATGACGGACCAAGATGGCGGACAAAATTTTTAGCCAAAATTAATGGAAATTACTACTCTTAGCACTACCCAGGAACAACGGCGTGGACGTGGTAGTTTTTTGTTCTCTTTGGGATGCTTTATTTACGTGAGTCCCCTTGTCTCTCACTATCGGGGTGCTTTATTTACGTAAGTCCCCGTGCCTTTCACTATCGGGGTGCTTTATTTAGTTAATTTGTAACTTCAAACAGTTATTTCGCTAAGTAGTACACTTAGCGAATTACCTGTTCGAAATTCCGTCCATTTTCTTGAATGCATAGGTCGATACCATCATGAATATGATGTTATTGATAATCGTGTTATAACCTCACCAACTCCCGTGTACAAAATTTGGTAAAAATTGGTTGACTTTCAGACATTCATAGTTATGCGCGACTAGTTCGTATGTAGCTCTTCCGCTACGTTGCTATGACCATGACTATCATCCTGCAATCATAAAGCAGACGTGAATGCTTAAATAGCAACGATATCTCCGCTTATTTGTATCTATTGAGAAATCAATACTTTTAGAACTTAGGTAATTTCTTATCTTTAATATGACAGCCTACCCACCAAACGAAATCGTGGACATGATCAAAATATTGGGGGAATGTAGGAATAATTTTTCGAGAGCTGAACGTCTGTATGCTCAACGTTATCCTGATAGAAGGCATCCAAC
>NW_018024372.1:0-1470 GCF_002006095.1 Pseudomyrmex gracilis
TGTGTCAACAGAGTTGTTGCGTTTTTTGTCTCTATGTGCTAACAGTTTTGGCAGCACCAAAGCATGTTTCCGTACTGTAGCGTTTCTGCACACAGTTTCTGTTGCCAAGGTCTGCGTAGTCAGAAATTGTTTGCTGGGTATATATATATATAATATATATATATATATATTTATATATATATATGTGTATACTATGTATACACATATATACATATATACACATATACACATATATACATACAGGGTGTTTGGTAATTGCCGTCTCACCGCTCGTAGGTAGGTAGACGAGGTTATTCTGAGACGAAAAGTCCTATACCATTTTGAAAGATTCGCAATAATTAACAAGATAATAATTAATAAAAATCCGCTAATCAGCGTGCATCTAGCGTAAAGACAGCGTAAGGACAGCCCAGTCTTTCGCGCGTAGCGGCGGAATGGAAGGAGCTAATAGAATAACATGTGTATACATAAACAGCATATAGGCTGCGTTCAGGCAGCGCGCTATCCACGCGAAAGATTGAGCTGCTCTTATGCTGTCCTTACGCTAGATGTACGCTGATTAGCGGATCTTTATTAATTAATATCTCATTAATTATTGCAAATCTTCCAAAGTGATATAAAACTTTTCGTCTTAGAATAACCCCTTCTACCTACCTACGAGACGGCAATTACCAAACACCCTGTATATATGTATTTACATGTAAAATTTTACATGTGAGTTTTTGAATTGAAATTTCAATTCTTAAAATCATACAGGATGCTATATTTGCATCACATATATGATAAATTCCGAATACCCACCTAACTTAGCTAATTTTAAAATATTACGAAAAAATTCTTATTAGACTTCAGAGCCTGAAGATTCTTTATTAATTGTTGAATCACGCCGGTCTTGCGTTATTAAAATTATCAAAAACCATCTTTGATACATGTACAAAGTATTGCGAGACAAACTCCAAGCCTCGGTGGCTTAACAGCCCACACAGACATCCATCCATCCAGACATCCATTAGACATCTATTAGACATCGCATGGAGCTGTCGACGTCTAATAGACGTCTAATGGAGTTTTTGTTCTGTGTGGGAGAGAAGGCGACGGTCCGGAAAGCCGGAGATTCCAGGTTCGACTCCTGGCCAAGGAGTTTTTTTCGCAATATTTTAAAATTAATTAGAAAGGTATTCGGGATCTATCATATATGTGATGCAAATATAGCATTTTATATACAATATATGATTGTAAGAATTAAAATTTCAATTCAAAAACTCACGTGTAAAAATGTACATGTGAATACATATATACATATACATGTGTATACATATATATATAATATGTAGAGGTTTACCGAAGCAATAAACACACCGTGATTCGTCTAAAAATAAGAGAAAATTTATTTAATAGAATGAACCGGACAAAGGTTATACGATTGCACGTGGTTGACTAACCTAAAAATAAGAGAATCAACAATTAAAT
>NW_018024372.1:1865-4502 GCF_002006095.1 Pseudomyrmex gracilis
ATAGACATTGTCTTTAAGTAATTTTGAGTTCCATTGTATGAGATCAGCGACTGAAGACTTCATTTCTTCAATCTCATCTGGTATGCAGTCAGATCTTTGATGCACGAAGGTAGTATTGAGTTCTCTTGGCCGTCTTACTGCGAGTCTTAGTTTGAGTAGCTCTCTAGCAACAAACTTCCGAAACTCTGAGGAAAAGAAGTAAAAAAATGTTGAAAAATAAATTTATTAGGTAAATTTATTAACTCCATGACTCTTAGAAGGAGAAAAAAGAAACGGGAAAAAACAAACCTATTTCATTAGTGAAGATTGCAGGATTCACAGATAAGGATAAATCATTGTTGCTCTCATCCTGGCTGATTTGAAAAGAGGCTGGTGCCTCAAAATTCCGAACTGTTAAGTTCAAAGTTGTCGGAGTTTCAGATGGAGATGTTTCATCAACATTCAATTTGTCTGCATCATTTGAAGCAGGGAATGAAATAAAGTCCTCTACATATTTTACTGATCCAAAACCAGAGTTCAGAGATGCACTTGCTACATTCACGTTATTATCTTCTTTGAAGAAGCCTCTGCTTTCTGTTATTGGTACTACCTTGACTATGTCTTCAAGGCCCTGTGCAAGTTTGCCTTTTGGCACATCAGAGGAACTTTGCTCTTTCCCCTCATTTCGCTTACTTGAAGACAAACTTTCTTTGCCCTCTGTATGCAAATAACTACTCTTGTTTACNTCTTGCTTGCTTGAAGATGGACTTTGTTTAGCCTCCCAATTCTTAAAAAAACTGTTCTCTTCTTTCTCTTGATTTTCTGTAGAAAAACGCTCTTTCCCTGCTTGCTTTTTAGAGGAAGAGCGCTCTTTTCCCTCATCCTTTTTTGAAAAAGTTTTTTTGCTATCTTTCACTGAGCGATTCTTGCCATGTTTAATCTGCTCTGCATTGCTTCTCTCTCTCCTGTTATGTTTATTAATGCTGCTGTGTGTAGTTTTGCTGCCATGTTTCCTGCTTTTACTGGATGACTGACCTGAAAAAGTATAAAGAAATATTTATTAGGGTCAAAAAATGACAGTGATGACAAGGTAAACNATGCAAAATCTCAAGAGCTGCACATTTCTCACTAAAATGAGTCAGTTCTAATTGAACAGAATGTTACAATACCTGACTCTTTTGGTTGGAAATAATGATGTAACGTGTTCCTTCCTGAAAGTGGCGGTACAGGTAGCTTTTCCAATAATTTGAAGTCTGCTGCTGACAAGGAAACCTTTTTTTTCACTAAATGATCTTCACTATCACTTTCTAAGTACTTTGGATTNGGTCTTCTTTTCCGTCGTGTTCCTGCNTCGGAATTGATGTCTGTCTCCTCTTCTGCCCTCTTAAATTTCAGGCGTGCCTCATCAAATGTTCCTAAAAAGTAGATCAGATCAAACTTATTACAGATTGTCAAAAGCAATACAATGAGTCATGGCAGATTGGTCAAACAGCTGTCGCTTGACCATATCTTTGTAAGCAGAAAATAGCATTAATAGTCATGAGAATAAGCTTGCTAATNAATGATGTAACGTGTTCCTTCCTGAAAGTGGCGGTACAGGTAGCTTTTCCAATAATTTGAAGTCTGCTGCTGACAAGGAAACCTTTTTTTTCACTAAATGATCTTCACTATCACTTTCTAAGTACTTTGGATTTGGTCTTCTTTTCCGTCGTGTTCCTGCATCGGAATTGATGTCTGTCTCCTCTTCTGCCCTCTTAAATTTCAGGCGTGCCTCATCAAATGTTCCTAAAAAGTAGATCAGATCAAACTTATTACAGATTGTCAAAAGCAATACAATGAGTCATGGCAGATTGGTCAAACAGCTGTCGCTTGACCATATCTTTGTAAGCAGAAAATAGCATTAATAGTCATGAGAATAAGCTTGCTAATGTATGACTCACTGAATTTTCCAATGATCTCCAGGATCACTTTGTCTTCCCATGATTCTGCTGGGTTCCTTGCTCTGCGAACTTCCTTGTAATGATCTGAATCATTTTTCATATCTGGCCATTTGCGGTGACATACACCTTGGTCGCTTTGGCTCAGCCAGTTACGATGGACAATGTTAAAACCGTCTTTAAAATCAACCAACCAAAACTCAGGGTCCATTCTTGGGGAAAGAGAAACATGTAAGTTAATAGATCTGAAACAGCATTAAAAACAACAAATCTTCATAAATGATAAATGGCCAATGCTGAATTCATTCACCACTTAAACTATAATATGAAACGAGGAGATCTAATAAAAGATAAAAGTAATAAGAGATTGTCTTGAAAACAAAAGTAAAGATTGTTTTATGAATATGTATGACAGGAGACCACACTCGTTCAAACTTCTGTTTCTCTGATGATTTTGATATCTTTTAAGCTGACAAATATAAAACAGGAGATAGAAACCAACAAACAAAGATAAAGAAAGCCACCAAATTGCCAGCAAGAAGGTTACTGAGAGCTTGTTTGAGATATTGAGTTATGACTTTTCCCTGACATTCTCCAGCATGTTACTCTTCAGTGACTATTGACTGATTTCCTGAGTGGTCTCTACAATGCATGCATAAAAATAGCATAAATTATTGTATTTGACGGACNANNNNTNANANNANNANNANNATNNTNTTNT
>NW_018024372.1:4536-7768 GCF_002006095.1 Pseudomyrmex gracilis
CNNNTNATANNNNANANNNNANAANAANANNATGGAACTTTGTACTTTTGCATTGCTTCTCTATAAATACACATAAAAATAACTTTCAAAAATTTTAACATTTCAACATAGTTTTACAAGCCATACACATATTTATACTAAAAAAACAGAGCATGAAAATTCTTATTATGGGCTTTAAATTTTATACAAAAAACTGATGTTAATATTATCCTTAAAAACATCAGATAACTTAAAATCAAATGTTCTCGCATAAGTTTCAAAAGAAACTGTGAAGATGGACTGAAACCAGTTGAAACACAGCACTATCATTCCTTGTGTTATTCTGTCTTGCTGTATGGATTATTTGGATCACTGTTTCTGTTACATTAAAATTTAAAACCGAAAAATAAAAAAAATCAAACAAAAGATGCAACTCCAAAAATTCCAAGAAAACATCAGTAACACTCAGAAAAGTGGTGATATAAAAGCTTCATTACAAGGAGTGTATTTGATCTGAACAAAAACAGGCAGAAGTCTCCACAATGTCTAGTATTTAGACTTCTCCTGGTGCAAGAGAGGGAGCACTGCAAATTTGTCTTTGAATGGTACTCTAAAGAATTTAAAGGCTATTTTATCAATAGACCAGAACCGCAGTAATGACAGGCCATGTACTTTGAAAACATTAAGTAAAGAAGATGAACAAGGAGAGTTGTACAGGTCCTCTTTGTACTTGTACTTAAACCCAATCAATTTGATTTCCCCACTGACAGTATGATAAGCAAAGTTCTTCGCCAGAACTACACACTTCCATCAGTCAAGCCAACGCAGCAATCGGCTTCACTTCCCACATTAATCACAGTACTCTCTAATTTGTACATCTTGTACTGTAGGCGTGAGAAACCATTCAGTAGAGGTCCATTGTTGTGCTCATGAAGAAACTTATCTCTTCTTGCTGCAAGCATATTTTTTTCTTTCCTTCAACAGCTTCCAGCTCCGAGTATCGTTTAACAATTTGTTGCAGAGGTCTATCTCCCTTACGAACAAACTTCGTAAACTTTTGAAGAAAGTTCTCAAACTTAAAAGCTCCGTATCCATCAAGAGATCCAAACTTTAAGACTTCTTTAGCAATATGCAAGCAGCCATGAATATTATGGCTTACATATTCTACCCCATAGATTACTTTGAAGTTTGTAACAAAGTGCTTCAGTAACTCTTCAGCATAATGATTGTATGACACACATANATTAGAAGATGATAATATCCTTACAGCAACGTGAAAAGCCATGAAGTTTTCATAAATAGGAGGCCTTAGATGGTAGAAGATAACTGGCCCAGTATATTGAAGGATTTGACGAAATTCAGTGGCTTTATAAATTCTTACATATTCTAAAGCCCGTGGCTTGCGCACAAATTCAATTGGAATGAAGTGGGCGAAACCACATAACATGGTGGATATCTCATCACATATATGCTTGCCCATCTTGACATTAAGATTGCCGAATAACCAACATAAAAGCAACTTTTTTGTTACACCAATATACAACAAATGCATTGGGTCCAAGACAAATGAGGTGACTGGCTTTATTCCTGGTATAGTTGTAATTATGGTTTTCCCTTTATGATGGTCTGGTTGAGCCTCTGTCATGAAACTGTCATCAGTCCTCTCCATGAAGCCTTCTGTTTCAGGGAAAGACATACGTTGCCCGTACATTTTCCCACGTTGATCACATTTACAACAGCTGTAATAACCATTATGATTTTTTACATTTAACACAAGTGCTTTAGCTGGAGCATCGCACACAATGTAATATAGTGAAATAGGAAAATGTTTGACACCAATGTCCAACCCATTCAAGCAAAGGTCTGACAGCTCCTGCACCATTTCCTCCAAGTACTCATTCCCTGAATCAGGTTTTCCGTATCCATGGTATATACCCACAACAAAAACTTTATCTGAACCTTTGACAGAACACAGAATAGGCCAAAGTGTACTACGAGAAGATGTGGAAATTGGAACACCATCCATGTTAAATGTTAGTAAAATTTCCTGTTCATCAGCATCAGCAAAGCTACGGATTAAATTACATTTAATGCCATTGTGCCAGTAATGGCCTGGTGGAACAGGTCGTGTCTTAATTTCCCTTCTTGTGCCCACAAGAGTACGTGGGTCTTTTGGGAGCTCGTCCTCTGGATGATGATAATTCAGAATGCTTAACAGAGAACGCAAATTAGCATGGGTTATATTTCCATTGACAGCCCAATCAGCTAAATCATTACGAAGGGAAGTTTGAGCATCATCACTATCTTGATCACTGTTGAAATCAATGTTATCACAGCTATCAGCACAATTACTGCAATGAACGCATTCAAGAGAGAAGATCTTATGCTTGCAGGTTCCACACGAAAGCAACCAAACACAAAGGCACACCTATCACATTCATCACACATCAACATAAAATCATCAAATGAGCTTGAAGTAATTGTGAACACATCATGGCCTGTATTAATATCGTCCAGACTTAAGGCTTCCTTATCAGAATCCAGAGGGATGCTGCTCACACTCTCATGAGTGGCTGACAGAGTGCATGCCATTGCATTACTCATAGCTGCCATACTCAGGTTATCATACTCACAACTGACATGTTCAGGGTGAAGCTCATGAACTTGAACAACTTTCTCTATAGCATTCAAGTTGTCTATCACACAATTGATGTTACTGATACTATTATTACCAACATGTTGAGTTGGAATTGAAGTTCCTGAATTAAGACTCACGTTTCTTTGATCTAAACTGCCTGAGACTGAAGAACATGCTGACTGACATGCAGCCTCAACTGATTGAGCGATGAGCCTTTTCCACTGCTTGTTGCTCAACTCAGTTACATTTTTTCCACGGAAACGGCGCTTCATAGTTAAAATAAGGTGAATAGACTGACTTACTCCATAATTGAGATAACAGACGACTGCCTTCCCAAAAAGTGTCCGTTGTCCACCACTTAAACTCCACTCCAACACCTGAGACATAAAATTCAGAGTATGAGTCACTCATCCATATTCAGTACACACCTCAACTCACTTTGGAAAATTGCAATTAAATGGGCACTGTAAGATTATCTAGCGGTTGTTTTTCAAAATACAGCTGATCTTAAGGTCGCGTGAGCCGCGTTGATAAACATGTTTTGTTAGCCGATGATCGCGTGGCCCAATCGCTTTTCGGCAGGTATCTGCGAGAGCGGGATACAGCGCTCACGTG
>NW_018024373.1:0-2262 GCF_002006095.1 Pseudomyrmex gracilis
AGGTGGAAACATCCGCAACCCCCTTAAAAGAGTAGCCCCACAAAACGATTGAATACGTATTTCGCGATTTTTCATAATTTCGAACCGTTTCCAAAATATAAAGGTGTTTCCAGACTTTATGGACACCCTGTATAATAAATGATGTTAATCAAGTAAAAACGATGGAAAATAAATTCTGTGTACTGACAAGAAAACGTAACGACAAGTAAATATCCCCCACTATATGATCAGAAGATCAAAAGTTCGCAATAGGTCAAAAAACATGTTTAGAAAAGAAACAGTCTAAACCTTAGATTTATATAATTCAAGAAAAGAGAAATAAGGCTTCAAACTGTCAGTATCCGACATAACATTTAACGAATTGTCCTGCAACTTAATGTGGAGCATTTCAGAAACTAATCTCTTATAAAAAAATTTCTCAATGTCTAAGATTTTTACATCATTCCAATTGAAGTCATGACCAGTTTCTAAACAATGCTCCGTGACCACAGAAACAACAGCTGAATTTCTATTTATCTGATTTCTATGTTCACTAATTCTTGTTTTTAATTTGCGCTTCGTTTGTCCAACATAAGATACATTACAATTATTGCAATCAATCTGATACACAACATCCCTGTTTTGATCAAGGGTTAACTTGTCCTTTCTAACTTTAATAAATTTACTCAATTTATTCAAACTACGAAAAGCCAAAGAGATCTCCTTCGTTTTTTTAAAAATTCTTGAAATAGAACAAGAAAATTCAGGAAAATAAGGAACAACAAAATATTTCTTAACAGCCTCAAGATCAGTAGAAACAAATTTATTGTCATTGTTAAAATTTAATCTGTTATTGATTAAAAACTTAATTCTATACTTGATTGTCTTAAAAATAAAATGCAGAGGATAGTTATTTATAAGGAGCACCTCAATCATAAATTTAAAATTTTTTTGCTGGAAACAAGGATCAGACAATAACATAATTCGATCAACCATATTTAAAACAGTGCCAATTTTTTGTGATTGCGGATGCGCAGAGTAAAAATTTAAATATCTGCCAGAAAAAGTACGTTTATGAAACCAATCAAACATTATTTTACCATTAAAATTCAAAATATTAACTTCCAAAAAACTTAAACAATCATTACTTTGAACTTCAATAGTAAATTGTAATCTGTTATTGTAACTGTTAAACATGTCTAAAAGTGAAGTTAAACAATCAGNAGGTGCTGTTAAGATAATATCATCTACATATCTAAAATAAAATGAAGGCTTGAATTTTAATTTTTTCAATATGAATTTCTCCAAATCTTGCAACACAATATCTGCAATAATTGGAGAAAGAGGAGACCCCATAGGCATTCCGAAAGTCTGTTTGTATATTTTATCATTAAAAGAGAAAAACGTTGATGTTAGAACAAAATCAATTGCATACAAAAATTCTTTCAAAGGAACTTTAATGTTATTCCTAATATATTTCCATCTAACTTTGATCGCTTTAATAGCTAGATCGATAGGTACATTTGTAAACAATGAAATAACATCTAATACAAGCAAATGACCGTGCTGCAGTGTAAGACCCCTTAATTTTTTAACAAGATCAAAACTGTTGCTAACAAAGCTGTTCAAGACAGGTATACTTTTTTGAATTACTTTATTTAAAAACTCAGCAAAGTGATGCAACGGACTATTAATCGTAGAAACAATTAATCTAAACGGGTTATCTTTTTTGTGAATTTTTGGTATCCCGAGGTAATAAGCCATCACTAGATTTNATAGATTTATAAGAAAGATCAAAAATAAAATCCTTCTGTACCCAGTCTCTTAACAGTTTATTAAGAGTATCTTCAATATTTTTAATAAGATTTCTATTGACCAAAGAATACGTCGCAACATCACTAAGCATATCATTAATTTTTTCCAAATAAGAAGTCCGATCAACAGCAACAGTCACATTGCCTTTATCCGCGCGTGTAAACATAATATCAGGATAATTTTTTATGAAAATCGAAACCTGTTTGTGTCGAAGTATTAATTCTCTATCAAATTCGCAAAATTTCTGTGATGTACATAAAAAATTAGTTAAAATTGGGATGACATGCGATTTCAACGATTCCGCCGTATTTTTATTGTAAAACTTTAAATTATTTTCAAAATCTTTTATCACATGTAATAAGTTATCCTTTTTGATAATAGGCATACTAAAATTTTCACCTAATTGTAAAAGTTGAACAACTTCATCAGGAATGTCAAAAGAAGTCAAATTTACAAACCATTTCTCCT
>NW_018024373.1:2873-4475 GCF_002006095.1 Pseudomyrmex gracilis
TTATTTCGTACCACTGCCGCAATATACTACTGCCTAAATATTATTGCCAGTAATATATAGGCAGTAATATATTGCGGCAGTGGTATATAGACGCAGAATTACAAAAAACTTCTGTAATATTTCAGTGGTTGCGAACGGCGATTTTTGGCGATCGTTTGGTACAAACATATATATCAAAGTGTACCAAAGTATAGTTAGGATATATAGAAACTATGCTTTAGTACACTTTGATATATGTACCAAACAATCGCCAAAAATTGCCTAAATTAGCAAGGTAATACTTTAGCAATACAAAATATTTTTGTAAAAATTTTCCAAAAAGAAAAAATGTAAAAATTGCTACATTATTTACAATGATGTTTTTCCGCTCAAAAGATACCCTTTTTATCTGTATGATATATATACCCACACAAAACAAAAACTCCATTACACGTCTATTAGACGTCGACAGCTGTATGCGACATCTAATAGATGTCTAATGGATGTCTGGATGGATGGATGTCTGTGTGGACATGAGCGATATCTAGTAATACCTGCGTGTGATCCGCACACTCAGTGGTTATTACACACAGTAGTTTTTCCAATGATATCTAAAGAACGAGTAATGTCCGCTTGTATTCCNCTGCTAAAAGTTATTACAGATACAATAATATTTGCTTCGATTAATACACAGCCGCAATAATAATCACACAGTCACATGTAATAATCACACAGCCGGCAGTAGTTCTTTTTTGTAAGGGCAATCTTCTGAAAGTGCACGCATTTCGACTCTTTTTTTAGATCTTCTCAATGAACAATAATAAAAATTGGAATATTAATTTAAATGTACTAGCAAACATTACGGAAAGCATAATTCCGTCGCTCTTTAATTAAAAAAATAATAAACCAAGAGACGAACAAATTTACTTCACATCACAAGATAATATATATTTTATATATATCACATCATAATATAAAATACAGGGTGTACCAAAAGTGCCGTGTAACCTCTCGTAGACAAGTAAAAGGAGTAAAACTGAGTCGAAAACCGGAACCACTTCTTTTCTATTATCTACTTATAATAAAGAATATTAAAAGACATATAAACAGGTCTCAATAACGAGCAAATGTAAGAACTTTATTAAAAACTGTAATCACGCAAAGATAGAAAACCCGTGGTTACAAACAATAAATCATAATATAATACAATAAACGTTTCGACTCTACTTGAGTCATCTTCAGTACATCAAAAAAACAATATTAAGTCACAATTTTATCCTATTAAATGCATTGTTCTTCAAGATAAAAAAGAAAGAAGCAAGTTCTTACGTGAATAAATTCCCGTCCTAGAACAATCAACGGATTAACAGTGAGATAGACACTAAATAAGTTACNACACAATCACAACAGTATACTCACTAGATGATAGTCGGAAATCAAACGCTAAACAGACCGAAAGGACAGCCAAATATATACATAGCGCCCCACTCTGATCCAAACAACAATACGTTAAATTTCGAATTATAAAGTTAAGTCTGAATGTTTTAAGTCATCGAGTAGATAAAAATAAGAATCGTCGAGTAAATCTGTGTCGTTAATTAAATTAAGTCCCTGAGTCTGTTC
>NW_018024373.1:5165-7150 GCF_002006095.1 Pseudomyrmex gracilis
TTTTTTATGGCATACTGGGTGATGAGAAAGGAAAGAAAGGAATCTACCAGAAAAAGTTTTCTTATGAAACCAATCAATTTTAAGTTTTGAATTCTCCACATTAATTAACAAATCCAAAAAATTAATGCAACGATTATCCTCAATCTCCAGAGTAAAATTTAATCTATCATGAAAGGAATTGAATGTGGTAACAATCGAATCTATCATATGAGGAGGAGAAGCTAAGACAATGTCATCAACATAGCGAAAATAAAAAAATTAATAATTCTTTTGATATTGACTCTCTTAAACCTGCTGACAGACAACTGATAATTATGCNTTTTATTAAAAATTTATCTGAAAATGTTACACATGCGTTTAAGAAAAATGATAATATCATAGGCTATAAATGTTTGTTTAGATTAAACCGTATTATTAAAACTCATAAGGACCGTACTCCTCTTATGGTTAATAAAAATGTAATTTATAGAATTAATTGTCTAAATTGTTGTGCATCTTACGTGGGACAGACGAAGAGACAGCTCAAAACTAGAACTAANGAACACATAAATAACATAAAAAAAAGATACCTCACAGCTATCTGTTATTTCCAAACATATTATTGACTACGATCATTTGTTTGACTGGAATAATATTGAGATCTTGGATTTTAAATCTAATTTTTACAAGAGACTTATTTCTGAAATAATACATATAAAAGAACAGACTCAGGGACTTAATTTAATTAACGACACAGATTTACTCGACGATTCTTATTTTTATCTACTCGATGACTTAAAACATTCAGACTTAACTTTATAATTCGAAATTTAACGTATTGTTGTTTGGATCAGAGTGGGGCGCTATGTATATATTTGGCTGTCCTTTCGGTCTGTTTAGCGTTTGATTTCCGACTATCATCTAGTGAGTATACTGTTGTGATTGTGTNGTAACTTATTTAGTGTCTATCTCACTGTTAATCCGTTGATTGTTCTAGGACGGGAATTTATTCACGTAAGAACTTGCTTCTTTCTTTTTTATCTTGAANAACAATGCATTTAATAGGATAAAATTGTGACTTAATATTGTTTTTTTGATGTACTGAAGATGACTCAAGTAGAGTCGAAACGTTTATTGTATTATATTATGATTTATTGTTTGTAACCACGGGTTTTCTATCTTTGCGTGATTACAGTTTTTAATAAAGTTCTTACATTTGCTCGTTATTGAGACCTGTTTATATATCTTTTAATATTGTTTATATTGCGAGCGTTTTTTATGTTCATTATTTATAGTAAAGAAGTAATTATTGAGTAAATCAAGTAAATCAGCGCCGATCTTTAGCCAGANGCACGTCAGTGAGCCGCACGGAGCGCTCACACACACCAGGCGTGCTTTTTGACTCAGTTTTACTTCTTCTACCTGCCTACGAGAGATTGTACGGCAATTCTGGGACACCCTGTATATTTATTTATATATAAATATATATATATATATATATATTTACATGGTGTTCGATAATTACTTTAACATCTTTCGTAGGCAGATAGAGGAGTAAACCTGAGTCAAAAAATCTTATATTATTTTGCGAAAGTCACAATCATTATCGTAATTTTAATTAATAAAGATTCGCGAATAAGCATGTATCAGGATGTTTTACGCGCGTAAGATGCATGCTTATTCGCGGATATTTGTTAATTAAAATCTCGAGAACTATTGCAACTGTAGCAAAATATTATAAAATTTCTTGACTCAGTTTTACTTCTTCTACGTGCCTATGATAGATGTTACATCAATTCAGGAACACGCTATATTATATTTAGTATATTGGTGACAAAAAAATATGGAGCTACGCGTGCTAGAAGACTTTAGAAATGTAATATTAATTTTGCGCACTAGATAGTGCTCCATAAAGTCATAAAATTTATGAGCTACAACAAGATTTCAAAACATCACTTTTTCAATGTCCTTAAACATTATCATAATTACAGTTAATAAAAAAATAT
>NW_018024374.1:0-1191 GCF_002006095.1 Pseudomyrmex gracilis
AACTGATCTGAAACATTTTTTAAATCATCCGACAGTTAATTTAAATGGGAATCCTTTATTGAATTGAGAAGAAACGTTAAAACATATGTATCCGACATTATATCTAATCGCGATGCAATATTTGTCCGTAGTAGCAACGTCTGTTCCNTCCGAGCGACTTTTTTCCAAAGCCGGGAATATTAGCGTACATGATAGGAATCGTCTCTCATCTAAACATNTGCAGCAGTTATTATTTTTAAATTCTTTAAGTTTGATAGACTGGAATATATACAGTTTGTTTGGGTTGTCTAAATTTTCCATACTTATACAAAAAGTTTTAATTAGTGTATATTTTTATAAGAGTGAATATTAAAATTTAATTAAAGAATATGTTAAAATGATATGTTGAAGTAATATGTTGAATTACTGTGATTATACGTTGATTATATTGTACTGTGATTATTATAGCAATATTATAAACATAAGTGAAAGTTTAATTATAATAAAAATACTTATTTCATAAAAAATTATGCAGGTGAATTATTTATATACAAAAACATGCAAACTTTAATTAAAAGAAAGAATACCTACCAAAATAACATTTATGAAAAAAATCTACTATTAGTTTCACTAATAATAATTAAAAACTTAAAGTTATTTTAATATTTGATTACTAGAGTTTTAATGCAACAAATAGCAGGATATTGAATACTGAACATAATACTTACGTATTTTTTGATAACTTTTTTTCTTTTTTAACAGATCTGTTTGTGTTGCTTGAACTGGCTACANTAGTTCAGAATTTATCTTTTTTCCTTCACAAGTTTTGAAAAGAGATAGATAAACTCTAAATTAGTGCAGCCAGTTTAAGCAACAAAAATAGACCTATAGTATAAAATTTTAAAACACAATATTTTGTATCGATATTTGAATTATCGATACTTTTGTTTCGATATTTTACTTGTATCAATACACAGCGCCTCGATACAGAATCGATACAAATATCGATACAATTGTATGTATCGCACATCTCTAGAAGTCACGCACACGGACGGTGGTTCTTGCTTGTGTGCGTGTCCCCACCACCTCGGTGCTCTTGATGCTAGCCTACTAAATCTTTCATCACTGACAGTCAGTGACTGACTCTGTCTCTCGTTGCTCTGACAGTCACACACTTACGCCTACAGAGTCAGGACCATCGCTTCTCACGCG
>NW_018024374.1:2196-3341 GCF_002006095.1 Pseudomyrmex gracilis
GTCACATCCAATAATATATATTTAATGTTGTTACTTACGTTGGAATATAGTCATAAATATATGGAATGTAACCGGAAAGTAAGATTGATCCAATTAAAAGTGCACCCAGTATAATAATAGTCCAATACATATATCTGAAATTTATAACTTTTATATTTATTCAAATATACTTATATGAAATAAAGATAATTCTATAATAATTTTGAATCAATAANTAATCATCATTTTATAGTTATTTGAATGTACATAAAATGAGGATAACTGCGCAATAATTTTGAATTAATAGGTAATCATCAACTTACACGGTCGACAAAATCAATAAAGCTACGCCAATTATGTAGAATTGCATATCACTCGCCAGATACCAGCTCCAAGTCATACACTGTAACAAAATCTACATAAAGAAATATTGATTTCCGATTGTGCAATATTAATTAATAAATAATTAGCTATTCAAAGATGTATCAGGCTGCTCTTGGAACCTTGATAAAGTAAGCTGAAATGATCACGAAACGTCGGTATAAAACTGACACTAACGCGGTTCAAACTCGAGAAATATCTTTGAATGTTAATACAACTTCCAACAAAAGCATCAAATATCAAATATAGCTAATATACAGAGAGTTACATGCGTTTCCATGCGGTTTCCATACCATTGTATTCATATCGTTGTAGTTATTTATGTATAGGATTTAGGGGGGTATTTGGGATTTTTCATATAAGAGATGCAAGTATAGCATCCAATATGAATTTTAGAATTGTTATTTCAAATTGAATTTCACGTGTAAAATTTACATGTGAACACGTATATATGGATATATATACACGTATAATTTCCGCACAACACCTAGCGAACGGCTCCTATGACCGAATATATATTTATTAGGTTAGAAACTACAGAGCCGAAAAAAGATTATTTAATTATGTATAGGATATTCGACTACCAGAATTTGTGACAAACTTTGTGTGGCAGTTCATATGTAGAAAATATAGACATCGTGTTATAATAAGAGAAAGTTAGGTTTAATATTATTATCACAATTATATAAGCCGGTGTTAGCCTAAAAATAAGATTTTAGTAAAATTATAAAAGACATACGATTACAATTTGTTGACTCATGAATGAAATTTTTAACTATTATAAA
>NW_018024374.1:4131-7109 GCF_002006095.1 Pseudomyrmex gracilis
TTATTTGCATGTCTCTTTAGATACCAATAGGCCAGTAAAAATCCACTTAAGAAATAAAAAGTATGGTGACGAAAAGATTAGCCACCACAGCGCCTACATATAGGCAACAGCACATGCCGATAAGAAAGCCACAGCACGGCAAGTTTCTCGGAGACAGTCTCGCGCGGCAAGCTCTCGTACCGCGCTCCGCCGCCGTGCGGCGCAAAGCAGCGACCGGTCTCGCGCGAGAAAGTTGTGCGCCAGGGCCTTAATAAGAGGCCCAGCGGGCAACGACCGATACGCCTCACTCGAGTAGCAAGACATATTCTGGGAGCGCAGCCAGCTAATTCTGCACCCAGGGTTCCGACAAGCTACTCTATCATACAGCGAGGTATATTACGCCATCCTCGTGGACGACGGCCATCGCCCCTCTCCCCCCCCGATCACCAGGGAAAGCTATCCGGCAAGAAGAGGTCAGCGCCACCAAGGAGAAGAGGATCCAGTAGCAATTGCTGCCGTGGCGGCTGGTTCCTGCGGAGCTGCCACACTGCCATCTCACGAGGCCTCCCAGGATCTTCCTGAAGCCCGAGGATCCCAGGATCTGGCGCTTTACTTGGCCACGAGAGGACTGGCTCCACCTACCTAGGCTGCTCTCACCGCTGAGGTCAACTACGGAGCGAGCTACCCAGACTCAGCCTGCAGATCGGACCACCCGGGGGACCAATCCAGCCGTTTACCAGGCATCGAGCCACTCAAGCTACGGTGATCACCAGAGAGCAAAGCAGCCAAGTAGACTCCGACTGGGAGGAGCCGGAAACTAAAGAGCAATCTACGCAGACCAACGGACCAAGAGAGGAAACCTCGGAGGCGACTTCGCAGGCCACGGCACGCAAGAGGGCGTGTTCAGTGCCACAGCGAAGCTTTGGGCGAGTCCGCATTACGCGGTGCAAGCCTCACTTGCTGTAGCAGGAAGAACCAGGGGCCGAAAACTAGCCCCAGCGTTCCTACAACCAAACGACCCTTTTCAGGGCCGATCTAAAAGAAAACATAAAAGCAAATTGTACACGCGCCTCGTAGCGCAAGCATTGTAAATAGGACTTGAAATATACTCAGTGAAGATACGCCCTAGTGTATTTCTTGGAAGGCAACCTATCATCTCTATCCACTTCCTATTGCGGCGTTCATATTCATANACCGCCACAAAAAGTATCGACAGCTAGGATCGCATTGGTTATTATTTGTTGAAAAAATCCATCAGAAAGTCTCAATATCCGTGGTTTATTATCTGTATACACAACATGATTTTTCTGTTAAGTTTGAAAAATAAAAGGATATAATATTTCACAAATGTTTCTTTTGACTTACCGATATAGTCGCGTACAAACACAATGTTATGCAACATGATTATCCAATTCATCGACCACACTTTTAACCTATGTATAATCGGTATTGTGTTCGAGTCCACTTTTGTGTTAAATATCACTTTCGTATTTTTGATAACAGAAAAATACATAATAATTTTGTTAATTGTGCTTTCCGGATGTAAAGTAGAAGGTGCCATTTCTTCATTTTTTTTCCGTACATTTTGCATACCTACGTATAATTCAAAATAGTTACTACTTATACAATATGTTTATTGTGACATATACAGAGTGCCCGATAATTACTTTAACGTCTCTTGTAGACAGGTAAAAGAAAGTAAAACTGAGTCAAAAAGTTTTATACTATTTTGCTAGATTCGCAATAGTTATCGAGATCTTAATTAACAAAGATTCACGAGTAAGCATGCATTGGGCTGTCTTATGTGTAAGACAGCTCGGGGCGTGTCGCGCGCTCACGGTTTTACTCGTAGCAACGTATGAGAGGGAGAGAAGCTAATAAAACAACATATACTATAACATACACATAATAAAAAATAACCGCGCGAAGCGCGCTTATGCGCGTAAGACCGATGCTTGCTTTTTTGTAAAATCTTTGTAATTAATTAAGATCTCGGTAACTATTGCAAATCTAGAAAAATGGTATAAGACATTTTGACTCAGTTTTACTCCTTCTACTTGCCTACGAGAGATGTTAAAGTAATTGTCGGATACTCTGTATATATCCATGAGAGAGATTATACGGCAATTATGAGACACCCTGTATAGAAAGAGAAAATTGAAATCTGCATATATCATCATAAAACTTAACTAAATCGGTAAGTTATGAGTTAAAAAAGCTTATATAAAAAGTTTTGGTTTATAACATACTAAAGATATTTTTATTCTGCCTAATAAAATAGTATTGATGCACAAATATATCATATATTGTTCCAATTATCATTACAGAAAAAATAAGCACCAAAACACTAAAAACAAAATTTATATGCATACGTTTGTGTTTTTACAAATATTTAAATATATTTGAATTTTGATATATAATATATTGTTATCTGTTGTTTTGATATATTCTTCAAAGTACCATATAATAAATATTGCATTAGTAGATGGCCATTGATCATTTTGAAAATCTTTATAACTTCGATCAATTTCAAATCCGTGGAAGAGAGATTACCAATTTGAAGAACTCTATCGCAAAATATTTTTTCTAGAATGAAAGAAATATCAGTTATATTACACGACGCTGGTAAACACATCTCAAGCGTAATTTGATTCTAGACCAAAAAAATATTTGCATAATATATATGTATATTTTCTTCTATACTTATATGCACTCTTATATGATATAAATAACCTACTTCATAGATTGATGATATTTCAATATGATATTGAAGAGTATTATTGTGCATAACATAAGCAACAAAATAATTGACTAGAAAAGGCGGAAACTCTTGTTCCGGATCACGATACAATGTATAGTTTAATACTCTTCTCTCGGAGATTGTTAAAGATGCTTTATTCAGGGCGTGTTCCGTTTGATCACAGTACGATTCGACACCGATCGATTCGACACCAAATTATTGGACACAAAATTATTGGACACAGATTTATTCGACACCA
>NW_018024375.1:0-1921 GCF_002006095.1 Pseudomyrmex gracilis
TTCAACTCACCAAACTGCTGCTTTTCGCGCTCACTCACTCGCGCGAGGAGGTTATATTTTGCTGTCTGCTTGCCGTTCCTCCTCTCAGATCCTCAGAATAATCTTTCGATTAATTGCAAATCAATTGATAATTATACTATCACTCGCGTTACTTTCGACACTTTGTATCGACACGTTGTAATATACTTACGAGTACACAACCGCACTGTCTTGCTCGTAACTTATTATATGCAGTGTTCACTCATCTTCCCTGCGCGCCTGCGCGTANCACTTTCCCGTTACTGCGTTCACAGCGACATGCATGCCTTGATAAATATCATTACAATATTTTTGCAATGGTTTTGCAACGTTGCTGCAATATTACTATTAGAAGTTTGCAATTTCATAATCTTTCAATGTCTCTGCAAGATTGCGGTGCAATCTGCAAGTTTGCAACGTTGCTGCAATGTTATTGAAACGTTTTGTGCTGTGTAGGTAATAAGATTGTGCCCATGACCTTATATATAGAGAGGCCACCACCTTATCGCAAAACTTTGCATTAGATATATACGTGTTGCTCTCATTACTCTTTATTTTCTCGTGATATTTTTTCTTTTATCTAGTTTTTTCCGATTTTCTCAACTAGATAATTATAATGGATGTTGAAACTGTAGACTTTAGCAGTGGCGAATCAGAACTAGAAAAATCCGATAATGAACATGATATGACTGGTGCATCTGAAGCTGTAGATGATGACTTACTTATTGATATTGATGAAGATAATCCTGATGTTATCTATGATACCTTATTTTATCCTTCCATAAAAGATTTCACAGGTTCACCTGGTATTCAGAGTACTATTACTGTTCCAGATGATACTCCATTGTGCTACTTCAAAATTTTTTTCAATTTAAATCTTTTAGAAATGATAACAGCACAAACAAATCTATACCAGGAACAAAACCCTAAAGGCCCGCGAAAAAATATGAAGTCCTGGGAACCTCTTACAGTTGATGAATTACGGATTTTTCTTGGAACAACAGTCAATATGGGACACGTTCGAAAAAGTGCAATTCAAAATTATTGGAGCACAGATCCTCTGTTGGAAACTCCAATTTTTAGAAAGATCATGCGAAATAGATATCTCCAAATCTTGCGATTTTTGCATTTTTCAAACAACGAAGAAATAGTGAATCATCCTCTGAAAAAATTGAAACCTGTAATTGATCTAAGAGAAAAATTTTCAAATTCTATATTACCAGATTAGGTTAGGTCCTTTTCAAATTCTATATTACCAGGACAGAATCTTTGTATTGACGAAAGTTTAGTTTTATGGAAAGGGAAGCTGTACTTCAAACAATTTTTACCGTTGAAACGACATCGTTTTGGTATCAAATTGTTTGAACTAGTTGATTGTAAAACTGGATTTTTGATAGATTTCATTGTATATACAGGTTCAGATACCGATTACAAAAAGTTTAGTTTGGATATTACTGGTGACATTGTAGCTCATTTCCTAAAAAATTTTTTCAACAAAGGTCACGTCATTTACGTGGATAATTGGTATTCATCTCCAGAATTGGCCGAATTTCTACATGACCGTGACACAGGAATCTGTGGAACTGTGAAGAAGAATAGGAAATTCATGCCAAGGTTAGAGAATAAACTAAATAAAGGTGAGATTCAGATCGCACACAATGACGTCTGGTTAGTAATGAAATGGATGGACAAAAGAGAAGTTTACATGATCACAACAGTCCATGAAGTTAGATTTAGCCCTACCGATAAAAAATATTGGCGAACTAAAGAAGATATCGTGAAACCACTCTGTATCTGTGAGTATAATAAAAATATGGGAGGGATCGATAATATAGATAAGCAGTTATCTATGACAGAAACCATTAGAAAAACTATGAAATGGTATCAAAAATTATTTTTTCAT
>NW_018024375.1:2491-4703 GCF_002006095.1 Pseudomyrmex gracilis
AAAAAAAAAAAAAAAAAAAATTTAAAAAAACATTAAAAAATGTAAAAATAAATTAAAAAATAAACAACAAAGAAACATGATAAAAACAAAACTAACCTAAACAAGAACAAAAAAATAAACAAAAGATTGGAGCCACAATATCTATCTACGTCCCTGCCATTGGCGGGGTAACGCTGAAGTAGAGTCATACAGGCCTAAAAATTTACTGTACTCGAAAACTAATTTCACTATCGTTTTTAGTGACCTCAAAAACCTAAAAAAAACGGATTTTTAAACATAATAAAATTTTTTAATTTTCTCTGGTCCAATATGCTGCCGGAGGGTCTATATATAGACCCTACCTATGATCGCAACTTTATATAAGTTATATAAAAGATACAACCACAAAATTTGGGAATTTTCTAAGGGACATAATGCTCTTCAAATCCCGGCAGCGTAAAGGTTAAAGTATATATATTTATTTTTTGAAGAAGTTTTTCTCATAAGAACTAATCAGAAATAGATCGTCAGTTTTGAATGAATTATTACACAACCACATTTTCGCTTGTCCTTTTATTAAGAGCAACACATTTACAATTTGTCTTTCCATATTCATTATCAAAGATTCTGCTAAATGTTTTTGATGATAAGTAGAATCAAGAAAATAATTTTCAGACAAAGCTGTATGTCTGGATATTCCACACAATACATGTAATTTTTCATCAAGTGTGGTACATTCCGCAACAACAGTGAAACATATTTCTGACTTTTTTCTAAGCAAACATAATATTTTAGAAATATCACGAATGTAACTGTTTCTAACAACAATACACCAACGTACTATTTTTTCTGCTTCCATTCTTTTCTCGATATTCCCTTTAATTTTGAGCTTTTCTAAAATATTTGTAATAAAGGTTTTTTTGAACCAGGAATTTTTATAAAATAATTTGATGTACGAATTTTATTATATTTCATAATAATTTTTTTAGCTATTCTGTCATTTTTTCTTATAGCGCGAATAGTAGCCGAATTGTGTACATACCATTGCTGGTTTATTTCACGCCGTTTTTCTAATTTGCACTTTTGATTATTAGTAAAATTACTATTATTATTACTAACGTTTTCTTGAAAATTATTTTTATTGTGTGAAACTTGCTGTTTACAATGAGTACTCTTATTTTTCTTATATATAATGCTGTACTTCATATCGTTATTGTCGAAGTTACCGCCATTGTCGCTATAGTCGCAATTAGTAACACTAATGTTACAATCAACATCATTGGTATTGGACAAATTATTTCTACATACAGAAAGAATATTACTTGATATTAATTTATTTTGTATAACATTTTGTAAAACAGTATTGTTATTAAAAGACAGTATACTTTGATTCACTTTCTGTTTTTCTTTTTCAAGTTTACGTGATATACGCATACGAGTCACGTTATTCTCTTTTTGTATCACAGTTGCTAATGACAATATTTTGTGGACTGGATAGCGCGAGTCTTGAAAGAAATGCTCAATTTTATTTGTTTCTAATATTTTCAGTAAATGTGAATGCATCAATCTATGATCATATTTAACATCCTCAGGCGGAATGTTATACAATCTGGAGATTGCAAAAGCTATTGCATAAACATCACAATCATTTCCGTTCGGTTGCTGTTGCACTGTAGGAAATTTGACAGAATTGAAATTATAATCTAGAAATAATTTTTTAAAAATGTTTTATGATTTTCGTGCAATTCTTTTTTATTCAACGAAACGTAAATAAATATGTTTTTTGTGTCGTAATAACTACATACCCAATGTCCAGTAAGCATATCCGGATCCGAAGAACTAAACAAGATCTGTATATGCTTATTATATGTCGGTACAGATTCTATTCTATCAAGAACGTATAATTTATAGCTATCAATAGGGTTGTACAGGTTTTTAGACCAGTTTTGTATGAGGCAGTTAAAATAATCCATATGTACAGTGCGGAGCACCATATCATGCGTCGTGAGGAGAAGTAGTTCTCCTTCGGCCGCCTCCTACTATCACGCGCCAGCGGCCCGAGGTATAATCCATATATCGGCACGGTTACCGATGATACATACCGACGCGATTACCAATAATATCGATAGGCATATGTTATCATAAAACTATCGTGAACATTGAAAAGAGTAACTCTGCATTGAAAGTGACTTCAATAATTAATATCAAATATTTATTTATTTAATTATTACGT
>NW_018024375.1:5940-7179 GCF_002006095.1 Pseudomyrmex gracilis
CTTTACTAGTTTTTATTTTTGATGTTTTAGAATGAAAATGTAACGCTAATTATACAAATCTAGTATAGTGTTTTATTTTTTATTCTTAATATTTAAATAATGTTTAAAAATATTTTAATAATCACTATGACATTTATCTATTGTCATGGTTTTTTACTCTCTTACTTAAATATATTTTACTTTCTTACACTTACCGTAAGTAAATTTCTTATATCACGTAAAATTATATCACGTAATAATTAAATAAATAAATATTTGATATTAATTATTGAAGTCACTTTCAATGCAGAGTTACTCTTTTCAATGTTCACGATAGTTTTATGATGACATATGCCTGTCGATATTAATCGCGTCGGTATGTATCATCGGTAACCGTGCCGATATATGGATTATATCTCGGACCGCTGGCGCGTGATAGTAGGAGGCGGCCGGAGGAGAACTACTTCTCCTCACGGCGCACGATATGATGCTCCGCACTGTACGTCTGTCAGCCAACCGTCTTGAACAATTATGTCTTTTTCTTTTTGCTGTAAAATCATATTTTCACTATACACTGTTGATTATTCCCATGTTGGTTTTCATTATAATTAGTTTTACGTGATATACGCTTACGAATTGCTTGAATTTCTCTTTGTATCACTATTGGTAATGGCAATACTTTGTGGACTGGATAGCACGCGTCTTGAGAGAAATGCTCAATTTTATTTGTTTCTAATATTTTCAGTAAATGTGAACGCATCAATCTATGATCATATTTAACATCCTCAGGCGGAATGTTATACAATCTGGAGATTGCAAAAGCTATTGCATAAACACCACAATCATTTCCGTTCGGTTGCTGTTGCACTGTAGGAAATTTGACAGAATTAAAATCATAATCTGGAAATAATTTTTCCAAAAATGTTTTATGATTTTCGTGCAATTCTTTTTTATTCAACAAATCGTAAATAAATATGTTTTTTGTGTCGTAATAACTACATACCCAATGTCCAGTGTCACGCATATCCGGATCCAAAGAACTAAACAAGATCTGTATAAAAAATATTAAAACGCTCGTGATGTAAGAACAAATTAGTATACCAATGAATAAGGACAATATCGAGCAAAAAACGTGATGACAGTATGAAATTGTAATATTCAAACGTAATACATTAAATAATAAAAATTATGCAAGTGCGAAACGTTTCGACATTCACTGATGTCCTCCTCAGTCGCAGTGTACAAAAAGTTAAAGTAAAG
>NW_018024376.1:0-6979 GCF_002006095.1 Pseudomyrmex gracilis
TAATACCTTTCATCGAGTTAATCAGTTGATCGACAAACTGAATCAGGTCTCCAAAGATTAATTTGAGTGAAGTCTCGAATTAATTCCCCTCTTACGATGTGCCATTAGTTTTTTTCACGTTAATCACGTTACGTCAGATTAATGACGTAAGTAAACGTCATTAACATGACGTCATTTTTGACGAGACAAACTCACGTCGTCATTACGTTAATATCACGTCATAAACTAACGTTGAACTGGTCAAAAACTGACTTTATATTAACGTCATTATAACGTCAGCTGGTTGCCTGGGTTGTTATATGGGCCTGAGACTATCTCCGGAGAAGTCGTCCGCGACGTTCTACTCCCTAAATTCTTTGAGAAATACAAAGTGGCTTCTCAAAAAAACGAGAGTGAAAATCTCGCTAAATGGAACTGAGGTTCAAGTTGTTTGGAACGTGAGATTCTTGGGTGTCTTCTTTGACTACGCCCTCAAATGGAAAACACATGTTTCTGAAATTAAAAAGCGGGTCTTACCGCGCGTCAATGTGCTTAAAGCCATTGCTGGAATTAGGTGGGGTGTCCACCTAAGAATCCTATCTGCCGCTTACAAAGGATTGGTACGCTCCGTCCTTGACTGGGGGTGCCAGGTCACTTCCCCTCTTGGGGAGAGGGAACAGCTAGTCCTCAACAGGCTGCAGTTTGCTTGCCTTCGTCTAATCGGGGGCTTCATGCGCACTACTCCAACTAATGTCCTGTTAGACATTGTAACTGAACAACCTCTGGCGTGTAGACGTGTCTACCTATCTCGCAAGTATGCCTGTAGAGTTAAGTCTAGGACCAGTCACCCTCTAAACTCCATGCTTTGTCAGGTGCTCCCAGCTTGGGAACCTATATGTGCAGACAACTCGTTCGGACTCTTTGATGTCTTTAGTGCACTCTCTCCTATGACTCAGCAAGTGGAAGCTTCGGTCCTTCCCGGCCCCTTTTGCTTCCCTTATTCTATCCGGTTTTTCAAGTGTCCGGTCGACACTGAGTCCGGTGCACAGTTCAGAATGTCTAGCTCTCCTCAGTCATCTTTTACTTCGTTTCTGACCGAGAAAAATATAACGCATGTTTTATTTACCGACGGCTTACTCTTACCATCTTCGGGAGACGCCACCCCCCGAGTGGGGTATGCAGTGGTGTCCGAGTCCATCGACTTAGTACACTACGCGCGCATCAATAATTACTCCTCAATCTTCGATGCGGAAGCATGTGCAATCTTGTGTGCCTTAGAGTATCTTCAGGACTTTAGGTTTAGTCGTACCTGCATCGCCACCGACTCCCTCAGTGTCTTAAAATGCCTAGATTCCTCAGACCCAAGAAGAAGTCACCCTCCAGTTGTGTATAAAATAAAAAGTATAGTCTCTGAACTTTTGTCTCAGAGCGTTGACGTATTATTCCTCTGGGTACCTGCCCACAAAGGAATTGCGGGTAACGAATTAGCAGACCAGTATGCCAAACGTGCCTTAGAATTATCTGATCCGGGTACTTCTGAAAAGTGCGCTGCCAGATCCCTGTTCCCTAGCTTAAAGAGACTATCCCTAGTAGAGTCGAGACAGTATCTACTAGATGAGGCTGGTCACAAAGGAGCTAGGTACTTTGCTTACAAAGGTGAACCTCTCGGCAGACCCTGGTATGAGAAATACAAAAAGCCTTTGCCCAGACCATTGATCACACTAATATCACGTATTAGATCCTATCATACGGGTGCAAAAGCTCACCTTGCCGAAAAGAACATAATTGACTCTGCCGCTTGCCCTTGCGGACACGCCCATCAAGATGTTGATCATATATTTTTTAAATGCCCTTTAAATAAAGACGCATCCAGTCGACTCCAGATTGACTTGTTTCATAACGAGTTTAGTCCCTCCTATAATGTAACTGAAATTGCCTTCTCAAACAATGTATGTACCATGCACGCAATACTAGCTTTCGTTGCAGAGGAATATGGAGAAAAAACAGTTAGCTATCACAACCGGATATGGTGAAGATGAAGAAGATAAAAGAAGGAATTCGAGATACTATGAACATACATATCGAAAAGATGAAAACCGGAATTATAATAGGAAATTCCAGTATGATCGGTATCGGAAGCCGAATAGANATGAGCTATCGGATAGTGAAGAAGAAAAGAAGACGAAGCCGAATATTCGAAAGGAGNTCAAGAATAAAGATCAGGATCAGAAAAATGGAGGAAGAAAAATTGAAGAAAAGAAAACAGAGAATCGAAAACAACGAACTAGAATTGCTACAATAGAGAAAGAAGATGATTCAGAAATTTCAGAATTATCGGATGATCAAGTGAGCATAACATTGATACGGACAGCGGAAATAATTCGGAATGTGGATGAAATGTGCGAAGAGCAACAGAAAATACCAAGCAAACCGGATCCATTTATAGAAGTCGAGATCGGTGAATCTAATATAAGAGCGCTGATTGACACCGGAGCTCAGATTTCAGTAATCGCAAGAGAATTATACGAAGAGTTGCAAGCCAAAGGAGCAAAGATGATCGTAGTGCCGATTACGAAATTTCCAGTGAGAGGAGCGTTCTCGGATAAGGGCGAGGTACTGGCATATAAAGTATCAGTTGATATGAAAATTAGAGAACAGCATTACAATGGAGAATTTTATGTGGTTAAGAGGTTGCCATACAGAATGATAATAGGAATTGAATTTTTGATCGCACATAGAGCAACAATAGATTGTGCAACCAATCGTGTACAAGTCCAATTGAACGAGGCACCACGATTACTGGCAATCAGCTTAGAAGACGCAGAACAAAATTTGGAAAAACTGATAGATCTGTACAAAGATTTGTTTACAGAAGAAGTAGGATGCGTGAATCATTATAAACATAGAATTGAAGTTACAACGAAGGCACCATACAAATCAAAGACATATCCAATACCAGAAATTCATCGAGAAAAGGTGATGAAGCATATTGCTGAGTTAGAAGAGGCAGGAATTGTTGAAAAGGCGGCAACACAGTATGTAAATCCACTGGTAGCCGTGGTTAAAAAATCAGGGGAGATACGTCTATGTCTAGACGCCCGAGAACTCAACAAGCGTATGGTGAATGATCATGCACAACCACCTACAATAGACGAGGTATTTAGAAGAATTGGACATCAAAGATTCTTCAGTACTCTGGATGTGTCAAAAGCATTTTGGCAGATACCGCTGGAACAAGAAAGCAAGCAATATACTGGCTTTATGGCTGCAAATCAGACGTATGTATTTTGCAGGATGCCTTTCGGACTCAAGACGGCCGGTGCATCATTTACAAGAGCTATGAATATGGCTATGGATGAAGAGAATGCAGANTTCATGATTATATATTTGGACGACATTTTGATAGCGTCTAATTCTTTGGAAGAACATATGGAGCACCTGGCATTAACTTTCAGGAAATTGAGAGAAAAAGGATTTAAATTGAACAAGGAGAAATGTCAATTTATGAAGAGAGAAATTACATTCCTCGGACATGCATTCAGTGAGATATCGGCGGAAATCGTGAGTGAGACCAAATCCACAGTGATGAATTTTCCAAGACCCAAGAATAAGAAGGCTTTGCAATCTTTCTTAGGATTAATTAATTGGGAAAGAAGATTTATAAAAAATTTAGCACAGATGACAAAACCTCTAGAAGAATTGCTAAGAAAAGATAAAAAATACACGTGGACAGAAAAACAACAAGAAGCGTTTGTGAAAATTAAGCAGGCGTTCCGGGATGCAGAAAATTTGTGTTTACTAAAACCAGGTCTCCCTTTCGGAATTTTTATAGACGCATCACTACATGGACTAGGCGCGCGTCTATATCAATACGATTCTGAGGGAAGAAGATACACAATAGCATATGCGAGCAGAAGCTTGAAAGGTGCTGAGGCAAATTACACAATCACGGAGCTGGAATGTTTAGCCTTGGTATGGAGTCTCAGGAAATGGCACACATTGTTGATGGGTCGGCATGTAAAGGTACATACGGACCANAAGGCATTAAAATTCCTGAGCACATGTCGACAGAACAGCACGAGAATTGCGAGATGGTTCGAGTTTTTGCAGGANTTCGATTTAGAAGTTGAGCATATACCTGGAAAGCAGAATGAAATAGCTGACACGTTATCAAGGTTGCAAGCAACAGAGCTATCAAGAAAATGTGACGACAAAGTGAAAATCATCGGGTTAATGAGAAATAACCGTGGTGAAGAAGACACTGAAGAATGGTGCGACATGATCATACACGCGCAGCAAAATTGCGTGGAATTACAAGAAAAACGTCGGCAAGATCCAGAGAGCTTTTTCGAACGCGGCGGTCTAATACGATTTCGTAACGCGAACGGGATAGAAAAAATTCCGGTACCAGAATCAATCGCATGGTATCTGGTGGAACGCATTCACCAATATCTGCTACATTTTGGTACAGACAAGACAATAGATTTTGTAAACAGGTTTTTCAAAATACACAAAGCCGAAAAATTAATAAGAGATGTCGTAGCATCATGTAANACGTGTATAGCCACTAAATATTATACCCGTCCGACTGTAGGAATCAGTTACTACGAACTTCCGGAAGAACCTGGTCATACGATATCATTAGATATTTATGGACCATTGCCTGTCGTTACAGACGGATATAGATACATCTTGGTACTTATGGATCATTTTTCGAANTTAACAAAGTTGTATGTAATGAGAAATCAAAAATTAGATACAATCATAGAAATTCTACAAGAAAGGTATATACCGGAAATAGGGAAGCCCGAGGTAATATTAACAGACAACGGGGGGCAATTCGTAACAGCAAGATGGACACAATTCGGAGCAATGAACAGGATTGCTATGCGAAAAACGTCACCATACAATCCGCAGTCAAATCCGGTGGAGAGAGTAATGCGTGAATTAGGACGCGTAATTAGAGCGTACGCGCACGAACGACACTCGCGATGGAAAGACATTGTACCGCGATTAGAAAAAACGATAAACGAAACAGAACATCGGAGCACGGGATGTAGACCGATAGATTTGCATGAAAATTTAGAAATNGCAATGAACATCGACGAGCGATTAAAACCTGCAAATGAACCGGAAAGAGATATAGGTGTGAATATTGAGATAGCAAGGGAAAAATTACAGCTTAGAGCTGAAGAGAGAGCAAGACAGGCGGAAAAGAGAATGACTGCTCCAGTATATGAAGTAGGAGATCTTGTGTGGGTCAAAATACATCGAAGATCAGACAAAAGACGCGGGCTAGCAAAGAAAATATTTCTAATATACCAGGGACCGTATGTAATTAGAGAAATAATTAGACCGAATGTATATCTAATTGGCGACCGTGACAGGACAATACGCAANATTGTAGAAAATTCAAGAACAATCACTTCGTTTTGTGCATATCGAGGGAATAGCGTGCGAGCGCAGCGCGGTAGTAATTAGCTTGGGACCAAGGTCAAAAAATAAAATTTGAACCGTAGGGTCAAAGCGATCTAAACAGAAAATTGATGCAAACATAAATATAAATAAATGAAAGCGAATGTAAAGAAAACTGAAAGACATTGGGATAAACAAAACACGGAGCGGATTATCGCCGGATGCTATCAATAAATTTCAAAACAGGAACCGATGTAAAGAAAAGTTTCGAGAAAAAAGATATAAAGACAAATTGCGAAATAGAATAATTTCTTTATTTTGAGGTTTCAGGATTGATGATAGGGGCATAAGGAGGCTACCGTTGGTTAGCGAGAGAATATTATAAAAATTAAAAATAAGCCGAAAAGGAAATTGGCGAATATATAATAAGACAATTGCATAAAATAAGAAATCTTAAAAAAAAATTCGCATAAAATAAAAGAATTGATTTAATAAGCGTAATTAAAATAATTAATTATTTAAAGAAAAGCTATCGGAAAATTTTTTGAGCAGCTATCGGAATAATTGGGAGTTATTCAAGAAGCTCGAAAAAGAAAAAAAAAACGCAGAATTTATAGCAGTGCTTTGAGATAAAAAATTCACAGTGAATAGGAAATTGTAGGCTGGGATTATTTAAACCAATAAAAGGAAGCATAGATAATAAAGAGGTTCAGCGACATTGTTAATCAATACGTGAGTTTGTTGCAGTAAAAAGAACTTCTAATTTAACTGTTTCTGTTTGATAGTCTAGGTGAAACTTATCAGCGGCAAAACATTATGAATAAGACACCGAGTATATGAGAACGTGAAACATAATATACAACGGGTGAGTCATAAGTTAGGATAAGGCGACATAGTCAGGAATAAGCAATATAAAATTATTATGAATTAATGGCTATGAGTTTAATTTTTTGGTTTAGTTTTCGTTTGTTTTATTTTTTTTTGTATTATTATTATTATGGGTATTATTAATAAATATTAGGAATACATTTGAATAAAATAAGGACCGTAATACAAATTAATTGTTTATTTCGACATAATAAAGGCGAACATATAAAAAATGAGAAGAACAAAAAAGAAACCTCAGAAGAAAGCGCACACAATACAAAATGAGCGAATACACGATTCCAGGAGAAAAAGATAATTAAAAAACTAATATAACAACTTAATTTTAGAAAAAAGAATATATATTCACAGATCCGCAAAACGGAAAGACGAATCTTCTGGAATGGTGTAGAAAGAGCGAGACAGAATCTTCTCGAAACCTCGATGATCCAATTTTAAAAAATTAAGGAATAACACAGGTGCAAACATGATGGGAAAAGCGCTAGAAAATGGAAACCGGAAGAAAAATTTTTTAAGGATGAAGCAATAAAAAAATTGATCACGAGGATTCCAGAAGGATCGAAGGCCCGCTATAGGGGAGAGGGAAACCGCTATATAAGAGCGCGGGTTGAACCAAAAGGGGTCGTCAGATAACGAACGGTCGAGCGATTAAATATAAGGAAAACTCGCGAAATCGCAGAAAAATCGATCGCGGCGATAA
>NW_018024377.1:0-1311 GCF_002006095.1 Pseudomyrmex gracilis
CTAACGTTAGCCAGTTCCATTTCAAAGTGTATTATATCAAGTGCATCTTGAGTAAAATTGTTCATTTCGGTTCTATTAGTTTCTTTTATAAGATTTTTCGCAACGCTAACAATTTGGGATATTAAGTCGTCTTTCAGCGTCTGAGTAGTGTTTAACTGAATTGTTTCGTCTCGAGTCAAAGAAAGGTTCGGTTCTAAAATCTAAAATCACATAACATTTTTATTAAGTTATTTTTTCCGAATGATAATCTGTTTACCACGTGTGGTTGCGACTCAATTTTGCTACCTTTTTTAATGTCTTGCCCGATTGAAACTTACACGATTTAGTACTAAAATTTTAAATATACTTTATAATGTAGTGTGTTTGAATATACTATACGTACAAAGATAACGTTACTGTTGGTCATCTTTCTATTTATAGACACGCTTATTGGGTAAATGCCGTTTTGAAATGTATTTTTGTGCAAAATAGTGCTAATATTTTGCCACGTCAAATTTTTTATATTCCATTCGTGAAGAGACATAACTATTGGCCATCCACCAAAGCTATTTACAATGTCGCTCAAATTACTCTCAACGACTGTTTCACTGTCTTTTAAAAAATAATAATTGCTTTTTTTTATTTTATTTATTTTACATATTTTAAGTTTCTAAATTAAAAACAATTATAAAATGAGAACAACCCAGGACCTTATGGTCCAACTTGACGATCAACTTGTAAATAAAACATAAATCGCAGTGTATTTTACACGTTTTGATCACTTTTTGTTGTGGATCATCTTCAGCACTGTTTATAGAAAAATAATATAAAAATTATATAATAATAATATGAAAATTATAATAATATAAAATTTATAAATTTGTAAACATATAAAAATTCGTAAGATGAAAAGAACATGCATTACACAAAAATATTTTAAAGTAATATATACGCATTTAACTCAACTAATCATCACAAAGACCGCTCACTGTACACCGGCAAGTACAACAAATCAAAACAAACACAGAACATACACATACCAACCAACAAAGTATGATGTTTATGTATCCAGAGTCTATGCCGGAAAGTCAGATAAATAAGAGAATAAATATAACGTTCACCTTCAACTTGGACCATAAGCTCTTTAGTTTTGTTTTGTTTTATAATTGTTTTGTTATATAATTGGATACATTCGTGATATAATTACTTTTGGCAATGTAATGACACGTACCTTTATCCATGCACTGCGCAAATATATGTTTCGCTTTTTGCAAAGACATAGTATCATCTGGCTTAATCGGTGCTTCTAAGATTTCTGCAGACGACAAGTAT
>NW_018024377.1:2831-6837 GCF_002006095.1 Pseudomyrmex gracilis
TAAAACACACGTTATATGTAAACTCTTAAACAGTTTTAATGTCTCAACTAAGTTAAATCGTTAGCACAGTACCTACGTACGATCGGAGCGGTTGCTTGGAACTGACTAATTCTGTTAAAAGTTTAGAGCAACGGAAGAACGTTTCTATGTGTTTGTATCAAAACACGTGGCATGCTCGTGTTTGCCATGTTAACGACATAAAATTATACAATGAGTCACATTCAAATAATTCTTAGCTTTTCTCTGTACTTACTAGTAGTGGGATGTAAAGTGCGATACACAAGTATTCACTTACATTACTTGTAAATAATTATGTGTGAAAAACGATGTACACAGAACAAAAAAATCATATTCTATTTTTTTCTTGCGATGTTAAATTTGAAGTATTTTTAGTGCGCTACAATCATTGTTTCAGTACTACATAAAAAATTACAAGCTTGCGCACATTGTCACTTGTTAGTTACATTCAGCATAACAATTAGTTACTAATGAATTGTCTTTGCAGAAAAAAAAACGTTCGTGTTACATTTTTCTTATATAATCAGAAATGTTCGAACTGTATACGGAGTCAAATAAAAAAAAATCTACAGTGTATCGTAGCGTTTTGCGGGTGAAAGTTAACTAATCATATTTGATATTTGAAATTATCCGCATGCGCTTGTTCGCTTATCTTTACGTGATATTCATAGGAATCACGTGTTTTGCTTGTAGTTATCCTCTAATAGGTATGAAAGTATTTCCTAAGTTACATTCGTAGTTTTTATCATTCTCTTGTCGTTTATCTTACAAATAGGACTTAGTGAAATACAGTGCTCTGTGACAATAGCTTAAATTAAAAGACTCCTCTCAACAAGATATCAATTTTTATTCTTAAAGCACTTTTCAAAAATTTACATACTTTTATATTATGTTTTACCAATTATCTTTTAGAAGTATACGTAAGAAAGCATTTTTATGTCCAGCTTTAAATACGTATTAATCTTCCGAATACATGCAAATCAAAACTTCTTTCCTCTTGCTGTTTCTGTCGAAGCATTTTAATTGTTTGCAATTAAAAATTTTAAATTACGTCAATTTTAGTTTGCTCCGTAATAGAATATTTGACTTACGATTTAACACGACTTCATAACATAATTTGTTAACAAATTCCGTTAAAACTTTTGCGATGATTTCGTGTGGTCAGAAAGGACGCTGATTTTGTGGAACNTTTTATTCGTGCGAAATAAACTCAAAACTATTTTATCCCAAATGTATTTAATATTTAACAAGCACTAATGTATTACATATGTAATATGTTTTTGATTATTACAAATGACTTGTTTGCTGAAGGAAAGAAAAACCCGCAATCATAATTTTGTAGTTCCATTANTTCCACGTGTCTTCGTTGTTCGTCGGTTTAGTACCAAACTACGCACTTCTTCTCCGGATTCATTCGATTTCCCAGGGAACAATTGTAAATCTCAGAGAACTCACGAAAGTTCGAAAAACTGCCGCGAACCCGAATTTCTTTCGCAGGATGGACAGGATCAAAAATACTATCTTGTTCTATCCGTTCCGGCAGAGCAATTTCACAGAAGAACTGAAAGAAAAGATGATGTTAATATCTTCTATTTCTTGTCTACGTAGTTTCGCCGACTGTTTAATGACTGTAGTTTCCATACATCTCAAGGTACGTATTTTATCAGATACTTACTTGAGCATGAGTCAAGAAAAAAATCTGATCTTCACTGTACTCTTCCAATCCTTGCAGTCGCCAATCTGTTTCATTCAGTCTTGCTTTTCTGTTCTTGTACGCATAATATGCAGCTACAATTCCAGCAGAATCGGCAAAGTTTTCATTAACCGACTGTTGTCCGTTTACCTGAAAAAATTAGATTACAACTTTTATATAGCTTAAAAAACACGGAACACTTATACATTAATTAATTACAAGAAACNAGATTCCACTAGATATCTTGAAAATAAAGTAAACTTTAGTCTACATTTTTATACATTTGTTTCAATTTACTTACTCGAATATTCTCTAATCCCGGAACTAGATACTCGTTGTATTGGTCAACGAAACATTGCGTTATATTGTTGTAATTATTGATAGTGTTTTGTGTCCACCATTGCCCAATGTTGCCATCTTTGTCAAATTTACTATCTGTATTCAATAAGTTGCAATATAAATTTTCACACTGACATAAAAATAGAACAGTACTTACTTATCGAAGTGTAGGCGTGATTAATTTCATGTCCAATAACAACTCCTAGCGATCCATAATTCATCAACCTAGTATAAAGTAAATGAAGTTTGTTTTACATTTTCTTTTCGGAAACGTTTTTTCAAAAAGTGGTACAAACAATAATACTCACGCAACACGATTTCTGTCATACACAGGACTTTGTAATAAGGCAGCAGTTACAACTACAGAAAAAAGATACCACAATATTGTAATAAGAAAAGTACAAATTAGTAAAATTGTTTCATGATCAATTATTATATAAAGAATGTTTACCGATTTTATTGAGAAAAGGAGTGTAGTATGCAAACGGTACTGACGGTTCCATAAACCATCTAGTAAACAAAAATACAGTTATTAGGAAATTCTTAAGTTATATACATCAATTATTTTATACATATATATATATATATATATAGCATTTGTACTATTGAGAACATGAATTGAAAACAGTTCATACAAGTCTTTGGTTACGGGTGTTCTGAGCAAGTTCAGTAGTGCCTTCCTCTCGAATTTAATAATATTTATGATATTGTCGAGATATCCCATACTGACGTTCAGCTAAAATGCATANCAGAAAATGCTTCTTTAGAAAGAATTGTCACAAAACATAAACAAAAAAATAGTTACAAAAATACAAAAGTGTCAAATATTTGTATTTGTATTTCTCATCTTACTTTTCTTCCTTTGTCAAAAAAAGAAGAAAAAATACTAAACAAGTTCTATGGTTTGGAACTGTGGTTCTAGATAATGTACTTACGTTTTCGTAATATCTGGCAATAGCTTCGTCGCTGTACCAATCGGGCTTAAAAAACCCGAAGTTCATATGCGCGAATTTCTCGAGTGACGCTACTTTTGTAGGTTCATCCATCCATGTGACTTTTTGTATTTGTTGACGAACAGAGCTTTGAACGTCTGTAGTTATTTCTCTGATCTGGAATAATTTTATTTTCGAGGACGAGTAAAATTTATTTTACGTGTATTACTTGTATCTATTTTAATTATAGTAAACTTACGTCCTCTATGTTTTCGAGCGATATGTATTTCTTGATATATTCATGTGAAATAGCAGATTTTAAGTTGTGCGTCCTCATGCAACTTATCCACCTTGTATCATCTTCTTCCATTTGGTTATCGACTGCGTCCGCATGCAATATTACGCCTGCGAAACTGTTTGCTTCGGGTTGTTTGGTGTAATCAATTAGCTGTTTGAGTATGGTCCATTGCATAAAATTAACTGCAAATGCAATTGCATTATTGTGCTGGCAATATATTTTTCTTTTAATAAGCGCGATAATATTCTTGTAAGATATTTAATGTTTTGAATATCCTACCAATAGTACGTGATGGTGTTCGTTCCAATAACGGTACTAAATTGGTGAGATATTTGTATGCTGGAACCATGAGCTTTTCATCCGGTTCAATCGTGATTCCTTCTGAAGCAAACACTTCTTGAATGGCTGAATGCCAGTCAATCTGTAAAAAATGTTATTTATAAATTAAAATTATTTAATAAAGTATATAAGTAATATTATATCAAATCGCACCTTTCCATTCATTTCTGGTTGTTGTTTGTCATACTCTTCTTGCAATTGTTGGATTGTTAACGGAAAGAAATATCGATCAATATCCGTCGATGTTCCCATGCTGCTTGTTAACTGAGAGCATTAGAAAACAAATAGGATAAGTAACTTTCATCGACTATTAAAGAGTTCGATTACTTTGAACTCTAAGGAAAAAAATAATACAAAAACAATATATATATATATATATATATATAT
>NW_018024378.1:0-2751 GCF_002006095.1 Pseudomyrmex gracilis
CACATGTTGCGGCGCCGGTCAAAACCTATTTGGAAACACTCAATTGGGAAGTTTTATGTCACCCGCCGTATTCACCAGACATTGCTCCTTCTGATTATTACTTGTTTCGATCGATGGCACATGACCTGTCTGAGCAACACTTCACATCATATGAAGATACCAAAAATTGGGTCGATTCTTGGATAGCTTCAAAAGATGAAGCGTTTTTTCGACGAGGTATCCGTATGCTACCAGAAAGATGGGAAAAGGTAATGGCTAGCGATGGACAATACTTCGAATAAAACATTATGTACCGTTCTTTCACAATAAATGCCCAATTTTTGATAAAAAAACGGCGGAAACTTATTTATACTCCTAATAATATTTGTATCATGTTACTTTAGTTGCGCTTTAGGGGACTTGTCCCGGAAGCGCTGGAATAAATAACGCTTTCTCTCTCTCTCTCTCTCTCTCTCTCTCTTTCTCTCTCTCTCTCTCTGTCTCTGATACATATTCATAACATTTTCCTTATTCTTTTTTTTGCTATAGTCTGTTACACATATAGTTGTAGCCATCTTAACAAAAACGAAGCAATACTATGAAGCATGTAATCAGTTCCTTTTGCACGAGCAACCAGGTTAAAGATATGGAGAAGAAACTAGACGAGGTAGACATGATGAATATCGAGTCTGACGTAAGTACACACACATACACACACACACACACACACACACTCTCTCTCTCTCTCTCTCTCTCTCTCTTTCGCACTCTTTCTCTCTCCTCACTTTCTCAATCTCTTGTTCTCTTGCTTTCTCGTTCTCTCGACACACACACACACACACACACACTCTCTCTCTTTCTCTCTCTCTCTCTCTCTCTCTCTTACACACACACATTCTCTCTTTCTCTTTTTCTCTCGCTCTCTCGCTCTCACGCACTCTTGATCCTTTGCTCTCTCGCTCTCTCGATTCCTTGCTCTCTCGCTTTCTCGCTTTCTCGCTCACACACATTCTCTCTCTCTCGTACTCTTTCTCTCTCTTTGCTCTCTCAATCTCTCGCTCTCTCGCTCTCTGGACACACACACACACACGCTTTCTCTCTCTCTTTCTCTTTCGCTCTCTTGCTCTTTTGCTCTTTCGCTCTTACGCTCTTTCGATCTTTCGCTTTCTCGCTCTCTCAATCTTTTGCTCTCGATCTTTCGCTCTCTCTCTCTCTCTCTCTCTTTTACTCTTTCTCTCTCTCTTTCTCTCGCTCTTTTTCTCTCTCTGTTGCTTTCTTTCTTATTACCTCGCTTTCTCGCTGTCTCGCTCTCTTTCTCTCTTGCTCTCTTGCTGTCTTGCGGTCTCGCTTTTTTTCTCTCTTACGCGCTCTCTCGTTCTTTCGTCCTCTTTCTTTTTCTCTTTTTCTCTCTTTCTCTCTTTCCTAACCTTTTCTCTTTTTTTCTATGTTCCTATCTATTTTGTTCCTCTTCCACACATACTTCTCTTGCCCCTACTCTCTCTCTCTCTCTCTCTCTCTCTTTTTCTCCCTCTCTCTCTTCTTTTTTTCTTTCTTTCTTTGTACTCTCACACACACACACACACACACATTTTCTTTCTCTCTCTTTCTCTTGCTCTCTTTCTCTCTCTCTTGCTTTCTTTTTTATTATCTCGCTCTTTCACTGTTTTTCTTTGTACTGATCTGTTTCAGCGTTTTTCAAATTTTGTAGGAGGATTGGAATGATATTTTTACTTACGAAAAAAATCATTTACGTCGAACTTCTCCGAGACTGTTTACAAGTGTGTCTCCTGTTGTTTTAAGTTTGACTGATAATCCGGTTAGTATGCCTAACAATGGTAAGTATGTTTTTGTTTTTTTACCTATATATACATTTGTTTCTTTCTTTCTTTTTTTAGATGAAACTACTGGAAAAAAACCAGAAGTTACTTGTTCAGCGAGAAGTCAGTTGGTCCGTAGTTTAGGTATCATCTTTGATTATTGTATTTAACAAAATAGATAGGAACATAGAAAAAAAGAGAAAAAGATATGGAAGAAAAAAAAAAAAAGAAAGATAGAGATTGAAAAAGAGAGCGAAAAAGCAAGAGAACAAGTAAGATAGAAAAAGAGCAAGTGAAAAGAAAGAGAGCGAGACAGCGAGAGAGCGAGATAATAAGAAAGAGAGCAAGAGAGAGAGAAAAAGAGCGAGAGAGAGAGAGAGAGAGCGAAGAAACGAATGAGTGAGAGAAAAATAGTGCAAAAAAGCGAGAGAGCAAAGATACAAGAGTGCGTAAGTAAAAGTGCGAGAGAAAGAGAAAGAGAGATAGAAAGAGTGCGTGTGTCCAGAGAGCGAGAGAGCAAGAGATTAAGAGAGCAAAGAGAGAGAAAAAGAGCGAGAAAGAGAGAGAGAGAGTGTGTGTGTGTCCAGAGAGCGAGAGAGCGAGAGAGTGAGAGAGCAAAGAGAGAGAAAAAGTGCGAGAAAGAGAGAGAGAGTGTGTGTGTGTGTGTGTTGTAAACAGATAAATACATAAAAAGTAAGAGAAAAAGATAAAGAAGAGAGAGACAGAGAGACAGAAAGATTTATACATTGTCATTTTCTTTTATTTATTAATTGAACTTTTTCTCTTTCTTTTTTTTCTCTCTTTCTCTCTCTCTTTCTTTCTCTCTCTGTCTCTCTCTGTCTCCGTTTCTTTCTCTCTCTTCCCGGGCGTGTTCCGTTTGACCACAGTACGATTCGACACCGATCGATTCGACACCAAATTATTGGACACAGATTTATTCGACACCGTACGATTC
>NW_018024378.1:4206-6974 GCF_002006095.1 Pseudomyrmex gracilis
CCGACTGGATCCTCGCGTCGGATTCCAGTAGCCCCGATAACCTTACAATAAACATTTTAAACCGATCGATAACTCAAACGAGAATTACATAAACAAACATATAACTAAAACATATAATTAAACATATTGTTTAACCTTATACAAGCACCTTATAACATCAGTCTAGAGAAAGAAGCGTTGCTTCCCCTCCAATACCTAAAGATGTGCCTCCTCCAGGTATCAAGTATTTCATTTTTTTGGTACATACACACACACATATACATGTATATACATTTATAAAATCTTCTTTTAAAAAAAAATATTTAGATTTGTCTAGAGAAAATACTGTTTCTCCTGTCGCCAGCAGTTCGGTTNCCGCTGGTAAGTAATGTTACATCCCTTTTGTTTTTTCAGAATCATATATATATATACATATATACTTATTTATTTCATATTTTTCCAGATCACAGACCCATTAGGAGACCGCGAGGAACTAGAGCTGGTGCAGCTCGGCAGCAAGATCGTTTTATGCGATTTTTATTTTGATTGTCGGCTGCCCAATATAATTGGGGGAGAAGGAGATACTTCAGGAAGGTAAGTATATTTTTGCTAACTAAAAATATATTTTTTTACTTAAGAAATATGTTTGTTTTAGGAATGACCCAGGTTTGTTGATCTGAAGATTTTTTCTGAAGATTTGTGTTAATATTATTTTGGATTTTTTGGTAGAATTGTTTATTGTATGTTTTAGGTTTAACTGTTTTGTTTTTTTCCAATTTTTCAAATATTATGTTTATTGTAGTATTAAATAAATAACTTATAAAAAATTTGCTAAAACTATTAATTAAAGAGAAAGAGAGAGCAAAAGAGCAAGAAAGAGAGAAAGAGAGCACGAGAGCAAGAAAACAAGAGAGAGAGAGAGCGAGAGAGAGAGTGAAAGAGAGAAAGAAAAAAAGCGAGAGAGCGAAAAAGAAAGAAAGAGCGAGAGAGAGAGAGAGGGAGTGAGTGAGAAAAAAAGATAAAGATAGAGAAAGAGAGAAAGAGAGAGAGAAGCGTTATTTATTTCAGCGCTTCTGGGACAAGTCCCCTAAAGCGCACCATAAATAAAAATACAACGTAATAAAAATATTACAAATAACAATACATAACTTACTTATAAATATGAAGTAATAAAAATTAACAATACAATATAATCTAATATAAATTGAGAGAAATTAATTTTAACAAAAAATAACAGAAGTGTGCAAGAATTAACAAATGTAAAATGATATAAAAATGATAACAACATAATTATTAATAAAGGCGCAACACAGCTAACAGTTTTCGCCACTGACCAGCAAATGACTAAATAGTTTTACCTTGAATAAATCAAGAGACTGGATCACGCGTATACTCGATGGAATGAGATTTCATGCTACAACAGCAAAACATTCAAAAGAACGCTTGTAAGTCTCTGTGCGACAAAGAGGAACAACGAGATCATTGGCCGCGGCTCTAGTCGCTCTATCGGTCTCGCCACGGTAACGAAAGTTAACAAAAAGCATAAGGGGCCTGCGAGTCAATATAAGATATAACAAACTGCAGACAAAGTAGTTCCTTCTCTGGTCTGTCTTAAGCCACTGGAGAGTATGATAGTACGGAGTTATATGTGCATCTCTTCTGACATTAAAAATGTATCTGACGCATGCATTCATGGCTCTCTGTAGACGTAAATTATGCTCTGCAGTAATGTCAGTCATTATGCAGCAGCAATAGTCAAAATGTGGAAGAATAAGGATCGTGACAAAATTCTTCTTGAGTGGCTGAGGTAGCAGATCCTTGCAAAGCTTGAGCTGGTACAGTGCTTTCCGAACTTTACTTACAACGCTCGTCACGTGCTTGCCCCAGGAAAGGTTGTTAGAGATTGTGACTCCAAGATATTTGACATGAGAAGTTAGTTGCACTGTAGTGTCTTTAACTTTAATATCGGGTAGCGTGTTATAGTCGATTGTATTAATGAATCTCGCCGACCCCAGGATGATAGCTTGAGTCTTTTCATGGTTCAAAACAAGTTTATTTCTTGTTGTCCAAGAGACAATGCTTCGTATGTCCGTGTTAATTTTAGAGATGCTATTCGAAAGATCACGCGAGTCGCAATGAATGTATAACAGCAGGTCGTCTGCGTAAAAATTGTACTTACAGTGCGACAAAATGCCGCCAAAGTCTTTTAGATACAAAGTAAATAAAAGAGGTCCCAGAACGGAGCCCTGAGGAACACCAGCATNTAATTTAGCCNAAGATGATAATCTAGAAGTTACANGATCACGAACTACNTGGGATCTATTGATTAAGTAGGACTTTAACCAATTGAGAGCATGACTCGAAAAATTATAGCTAGCCAGCTTATCCAATAAGATCGGACATTGCACCCGATCAAATGCCTTAGAGAGATCAAAGAGCACCCAGATCGTGATCATCCTTTTGTCAACAGCTTTCCTGACGTNGTCTANAATCCTGATTACACTGGTCTGTGTAGAGTGTCNTTTTCTATACGCAAACTGACAGGGATCNCACAGAGCATTATNCTCTAGATAACCTTGCATCTGCTCACATACGATTCTCTCAAGAGCCTTTGAAATTGTTGGCAGTATTGCGATTGGTCTGTAATGCTGTGGTAGAGAAGGGCTCTTTATCTTCGGTATTGGGCATACTACAGACGTTTTCCAGCAATCCGGGAAGGTGCCATAAGATAGTGAGTAATTAAATATGTGTTCAATGACCGGCATGATGTAAGGCAGGACCAATTTTAT
>NW_018024379.1:0-6963 GCF_002006095.1 Pseudomyrmex gracilis
CCTATCGTCTGGAGTTTTGAGTTTCCAAACGATAGGAGACCCGTTGGAGTTATTTATTACTATTTATAAAAAAAGGGGTTCGCTATGCGTTGGCGCGTCGCGTCGCATGAAAAAGGGGACCGTGGAGTCTCCAGGACGTAACACAGTAAATGCCGGGAAATTCAAACAAATTGGTTGGCAACAACAGAAAGTTGCCGTATTTCATATTATTTATTGTTCTTTATTGTCTTTAAATTAAGTACATAATTATTAGATTATATTGAATATCCATTTACAAGTGAAACAAAATTTGCAGGTTAGAGATAAACTAACTCACCTGTAAAATGGCAAAATTGACTTTTTCTCGTCATGTTTGCGCTTGTACGTTGACAATTTGCATCCACAAAGCAATACATTTTTGATAAATGAAAAAATCAAACTCAGCATAAACACAGTAACAGCAAACACTAACTACGCAGTAAATGCACAAAACAGTAAACGGGAATTTTACACTGATTTCATCATTGATGCCATTTTCACAGAGGCTTCTCTACTCCTGTAGAAAATTACTGACTGGGGTGGAGCTTACACGTTTGCAGCTTGACGACACGTCTGAACAGAGATGCCAGTTCGTGGATTCAGTAAAGGCCATCACACATAAAATTACTTAAGAGGCTTTTTGCTGAAACGTTCTGTTTTATTCTCATGTCGTATTTAGAATTTTTTGTGAAAAGTATGAATCGGAACAAAAAATGCTTCTCCAGAAATAAAAAAAAATATAGTAAAGAATGGGATAAAGCATAAAAATTAAAAAAAAACAAAAAAAAGTTTCTAGACTGTTATTACAAAAACTACATTTTTACTTTATATGCAAAAGTGGCCTTATAAATCTAAATAAAAATACCTTTAACCCAAACTAGAAACATAAACGAATATTTTGAGTGCTTCAAAAAAGATGTTGAAGCCTTGCGAGACAAGAAAAATTCCAAATACGATTAGTACAATTTTAGCAGAAGCGTCAGAGAGAAACATGTCTATTCTTGTCTCTCTCATGTCATCTATCCTTGTTTTGGTTTAACTCGGTGGCGCCATTTCTCCCGAGAGATGGCGCCACCTATCCGATAGCATAGCGGTTAAGTAGCAGCTGAGCGGACTTTTACCAGCGGTTCAGCATTCTCTTAAGACCGTAAGACGTAGCCGTAAGAAAATTGATCAATCAGGATGTATACTATGTCGCCATCACTTTCGGACATAAATTTCTGATTGGTCAATATTTTTACGGCCACGTCTTAAGTAATTTTATGTGCGATGGCCTTAAGAGCCGTCTACAATGGAGAGTTGTAGGCCGTAATAGTAAGAAATTGACCAATCACAGACAAAGTACAGAAGAATAATCGATTGTGATTTGTCAATTTCTTACTGTTACGGCCTACAACTCTCCATTGTAGACGACCCTTTAAGCACGCAACAGCAAGTGCAGGGGATACGCACACAGGCGAAGAGCTGTATACGTGTGCGCTCGACGCTTCGGCCGTCTTCGNGCGGTAGAAGAGAACAGAGATACGACTGCTGTCTCATTCTTTCTACATAGCTATAGCGTACGCGGCTAGCGCGAGCGGCTAAGCCTCGCGCTATCAGCTGTTTATCGTTTTTCGCCGTTTGTCCTCGTTCTTGCACTTATTACTTACAGAAACATTTCGATTAAATAAAAAATATTAACACCATAAAAGAATAATTAGAAAAATGAAACATATGAGGAGCATAAATGAAAAGTAAAGAATATAAATCCACTCTTGGCCAATATGTATGTCTTTTTGTTTTAAACAAAAAAAGAAAAGTATTGTAAGATAATTTCTTCCGATTGAAATTTTAGTATTGAGTGATATATATATGATACCGACAGGACTATCAGCGAATTACTAAATTGTCTATTGTGAACGTTCGCTCACGACCGACAAACACTTGACAGAAAAAGCCAAGGACGACTTCTATAACGACTATCGACCTTTCGGCACAACAGACAACACAAGCTAGGTTTTGAATAACTGTTACGACTCGGTTGTGTGCGACAACTTAATCACATTCCTTTATTCACACTTAATTAACAACGTTACAAAACCGTTTGTTGCCTATCGTTTCCCGACTTTGCGACTTAATTCTCGATCTAGAATCTGTGCTATGGATCTCGACGTGTGACTCGCTCGCGATTTCATCTAAGAGTGCCAGGATCGTTTCGTCCCCTTTCGGAGCAGGCTCCGTTTTCCCCGATATTTTCTCGTGTCTACTGCGTGATCGAACACGTGTGATATTTGTGACGCACCGCGTGATATTCGCCGGCACACGTAACGTGGTGCCGCACAGCGGATGTCTTACAGTTCGGCCATCCTGTATATGAACTTCGTCCCGAAGTTCCGTATACATAACGAAGGATTTCTCTCTTTTTTTTTTTTTTTTGTTTCGGAGAACGATATGTCTCTGCTTACAATTAATTTTTTTCTTTTTACACAAGGTAAGTATTACAACTATCGCCGATATTACGAAGCAAATCAGCCGCTCGGTAAGTATGTTTTATTTCTATATGTGCGTTAATTTTTTTTATTTTTATTTTTTTTTTTATTTTTTTATTTTTTTTTTTGCCCCAAACCCATCACCACTTAATATATAATAGTATTAAATTCTAACTTATTCTTAAAAACTAATATATATATATATATATATAGACTTCCGTTTCCGGTAGCGTGGCGAACAGAGTGACTGTGGGATAAGAGGTGAAAAATACTGTGTGAGAGTGTAGTAAGGAGAGAATTGTGGGAGAGTGAGTGGGTGGAGGAGAGGGCGAGAGAGGTGAGAGGTGAGTGGGTGAAAGAGTGGAGGAGCGTGAGTGCTGTGGGAAGGTTGAAAGAAAGGAAGAAGAAAAGGGAAAGAATAAAGGTTAGGATAGAGGGCGGGAAGGATCGGTAACGAGAGAGGCGTTGGGAGCGCTTGGAGCGTGGGGAGTGTAGGGAGTGACGGGAGCGTGGGGAGCGGAAAGTACAGAAGGTGTAGAAGAGGGAAAGAAGTGTTCGGTCTAGTGAGAAAAGCTAGGGAGGCTGCAAGATAATGGCGGAAGAGATAAAAGGTGGAAGAAGCAGGGTAGAGATATGTAAGGAAATGGAGGGGCGTAGAAAGGAGAGGGCGGCGAGCGTAAATGAGGTTCTGGATAAATGGTTGAAGAGGAAGAGGGAGACAGGAGAGGGGGAGAGGGAGGAAGAGGAAGAAGGGGAAGGAGAGTGGAGGGTTAGTAAAAAAGTACAGAAATCACAGAAAGGTGGAGAGGAAAAGGAAAGAAAAATAAATAAGACAGGAAAGGAGGAAGAGGGGGAGATGGAGATAGAAAGAAATATGTGGGAGGAATTTGGGAAAATGAAGGAGGAATTGAGGAGAGTGGTGGAAAGAATGGGGAGAATAGAGAAGGAATTGGAAGAAGGAAAAAAGAGGGAAGAGAAGTTAAGAGAAGAGAATAGAGAATTGAAGGGGCAAATTAAAGCGATAAAGAAGAAGACGGAGGGTAGGGGTGGAGGGGAAAGGATGACAGATAAAGAGGAAGGAGAAGAAAGAAAGGAAGAGAAAGATTTCGGGCAAAGGCTGAAGGAAATAGAGAAGAGTCTAGAGTGGAAGGAGAGGGAGGAAAGAAAGAAAAAGAATATAATAATTAAGGGGGTGCAAAAAGAAAAAGGAGACGTAAGGTGGGGAGTGGAGAAGTTATTCAAAGAAATAGGAGCAGAGATAAAGGTAGAGGAGTTAAGGAGGATAAATGGGGGAAGAGTGGATAGAGGGGAGATGGTGTGGGTGAGGTTAGAAAAAGAGGAAGATAAGAGGATACTATGGGAGAAAAAGAATAGACTGAAGGGCACAAAAGTATAGATTGAGGATGATTTAACATGGAAGGAGAGGGAGACGAGGAGGAGGTTAGGGAGAATAGCGGTAGAGGAGAGGAGGAAAGGGAAAAATGTATGGGTGGAAGGGGAAAAAATAAGGATTGAGGGGGAATGGTGGAGATGGGAAGAAGAAAGGAAGGTGTTAGAGAGAGTGAGGAGTAGGGGAGGAAGGGAGCAAGAAAAAAGGGAATCGGGGGAAGAGAAGGGGAGAGAGGGAGAGGGGAGGGGATAGAGAAAGAAGAGGGAGAAGAGGGGGAGGAAAGAGAAAAGGGAAAAGGGGTGGAGGAAAGGGTAAAAGAAGAGGAAAGCTTTAAGATAGCTTTCTGGAATGTGGCGGGATTAAAAGGAAAGGATAAGGAATTTTGGAGGGGAATAGAGGAGTGGGATATGATGACATTGGTGGAAACATGGGTGGATAAAAAAGGATGGGGAAAGTTAAAGGGTAAACTGCCGAAAGGATACGAGTGGGAAGTGCAACTGGCGGGGAAATTGAATAAGAAAGGGAGGGCAATGGGAGGAATGTTAATGGGAGTTAGAAAGGGAGTGGAATGGGGCAAAGAGAGAGAGTGGGAAGAGAAGGAAGGGATAATGATAAAAAAGGTTAAAATAAAAGGAGTTTGGTGGAGGGTGATTGGAGTGTACNTGAATGGAGGGGTGGAGAGGAAACTGGAAGAAATGAGGGTATGGATGGAGGGAAGAGAGGGGGAAGTGAGAACGATAATCGGGGGGGATTTTAATGCAAGAACGGGAAATAGAGGAGGGGAGGTGAGGAAGGAGGAGGTGGAAAAAGAGGGGGAGGGCAGGAAGTCAAAGGATAAGAAGTTGAACGAGGAGGGAAAGGTATTAATAAAACGGATAGAGGAGTTGGGGTGGTCCATTTGGAATGGAGATACAAGGGGAGACGAGGAGGGGGAGTGGACTTATGTAGGAGGTAAGGGAGAGTCGGTGATCGATTATGTTATAGGGGAAAATTGGGTGAAGGAAGAGATAGAGGAGCTGAGAATAGAGGATAAAGTGGATTCGGACCATCAGCCAGTGGTGATATGGGTGAGAGAGGAAAGAAAGGAAAGGATGAAGAGAAGGGGAGAAATAGGAAGAAATAGAATGAGGAAGTTGGAATGGACGAGGGAGAAGGGGGAAGAGATGGAGGAGAGGTTGCGGGGAATGAAAGAAGAGGAAATAAGGAAGGAGATTAATGAGGACTGGGAAGAAATGAAAGGGAAAATAGAAGGTGTGTTTGAGAGGAAAGAAGGAGGAAAGAAGAAGAAGAGTTATAGAGGGTGGTGGGATGAGGAGTGTAGGGAAGCGAAAAAGAAGGTAAGAGAGGAATTGAGGAAGTGGAGAAGAGGAGAAAGCAATAAGGAGGATTACAGGAAGGAAAAGAGAGGGTATATGGAACTATGTAAAACTAAGAAGAAAGAAGAGAATGAGAGATGGGAAAGAATGGTCAAGGAGGCGAAGACGGAAAGTCAGGTGTGGGAGGTGATAAATAGAGAGAGGGTAAAAAGAAGGAGTGGGGCTAAGGATATAAAGCTAAGAGAGTGGGAAGAATTTTTCAGGAAGCAATTAGGGGGGGTGGAGTAGAGGGTGGTACAGGGTATTGGAGGGGAAAGGGGAGAAGATGGGGAAGAGGAGATAACTAAAGAGGAAGTGGAGAGGGCATTGAAAAAGATGAAGAATAATAAAGCGGTAGGCGGGGATGGGATACCAGCGGAAGTATGGAAGTATGGGGGAATGAAAGAATGGGTTTGGAGGATATGCAGGAGAGTATGGGGAGGAGAAGGGTGGATTGAGGAGTGGAACGAAGGAGTAGTGGTACCGGTGTTAAAGAAGGGGGATGGGAATAGGGTGGAGGATTATAGGGGGGTGACCTTGGCAGGGACACTGTACAAGGTATATGCGGAGGTGTTGGCGGGGAGAGTAAAAGAGGAAGTGGAAAAGAAGGGATTGATACCAGAGAATCAGGCGGGGTTTAGGAAGGGGAGGGGGACAATGGATAAAATTATATTTTGAACTATGTGGTAAACAGAAATATAAGTAAGCAGGGGGGGAAACTGGTTGTATTTTTTGTAAACTTAAGGGCGGCTTTTGATATGATGCACAGAGAAGGATTGATAAAGGAGTTGAGGAAAAGAGGGTTAAGGGAGGGTTTAGTTAGGAGGTGTGGGGATTTGTACAGGGAGACAAAGATAAGAATAAGGGCGGGAGGGGATTTGGGTAATGGATTTTGGACAGGGAGGGGGGTAAGGCAGGGATGCCCATTGAGTCCAATGTTGTTCAATTTATTAATTGCGGACCTGGAAGAGAGATTGAAGAAGGGAGGGTGGGAGGGAGTGAGAATAGGAGGAGAGAGATGTTACTCGTTGGCGTATGCCGACGACATAGTTTTGTTGGCNGAGGAGGAGGAGGGAATGAAAATAATGATGAAAGAATTGGAGAAATATATAGGAGAAAAAGGGTTAGAACTAAACGTAGGGAAGTCGAAGATCATGAGATTCAGGAAAGGAGGGGGGAGAAGGAATAAGGTGGAGTAGTGGTGGAAGGGGGAAAAGGTGGAAGAGTTGAGGGAGTTTAAGTATCTGGGGTATGTTTTTCAGAGGAATGGAGGGGCAGAGGCACATATAAGGGATAGGGTGAGGAAAGGGGCAACGGTAATGAGGCAGGTATGGGGAATAGGGAAACGCAGGTTCGCAGGGGATTGGAGTAGGAGGTTGTGGATGTTTGACACGTTAGTATGGTCAGTGATAGGGTATGGAGTGGAAGTATGGGGATGGAAGGAATGGAAGGTGGTAGAAAGGATGCAGGAAAGATACATAAGATGGGTATTGGGGGTGGATTGGGGTCTCCGGGGTACATGGTGAGGGAGGAGATACAAAGGGGTTTATTGAGGGAAAAAGGGAGAAGAAGGGCGGAAGAATTTGAGGAGAGGTTGGAAAGGGGGGAAGGAAGCGAGTGGGCAAGAAGGTGCTGGGGGGAGATTAAGAATAGGGCATTAAGGGGGGCGGAGCTGTCGGATTGGGAGATAGGGAGAAGGGAGTTCTTTGAGAAAAGGGGGGTGAGCATGGAG
>NW_018024380.1:0-1502 GCF_002006095.1 Pseudomyrmex gracilis
ACTGGCATCCTATATAAATTTTAGAATTGAAATTTCAATTCGAAAAACACACGTGATAAACGTGAAATTACTTGTATGTGTGTACACACATATAAAACATATTTTCCGCACAACATCCTGCAAAAGGCTCTTTAAGACCTATTTATTCATTTATTAAGTTTAATAAACTCTATGAGCCTGAGGAGATCCTCAATTTAATATTGATTGTTACGATAGCATTGATCTCTCTAAACCAAACGAGGAAAAGTGAAAATTTTATCAAAAGTTTGCATTTGCTTAATGTAAGAACTATCTCACTTTTAGTGCAATGCTGACTGGTTTGGTTTTTTATGTGACATAAAACGCGCAAATAAAATAAAACACGTTTGCTTTAGGTTAAGTTAGATTTCGGTGCAGCCACGCCAAGTTTTTTTGCGTTAATTATTTTTTATGGTTTGACTTTTTACAAAAGGCAAAGTCTAACTATTNATACAATGATTTTATACTTTTATATCGTTACTGTAAAGTTTGTGCACAATNTTCCACGTGTAACGTTTGTGAAATGTTTTGTAACAGAGCCGATTTTCTACTGGCCTCGCCCGGCCTTCCACCTGCCGGAGAGCTCGGTCGGAGCCAAGGATCGGGGAGGGGAAGGCGTGAAATTGCGACACTCGGTTATTTTAATGCTGAAAAGTAATTAAGGTTTCTTCATTTAGATATGATATTTACATCGGTTATATAACGCAGCAGATTTGGATTTATTGGCGCGGTGATTTTGGTGCGGAATGATTTGCGTGGATTACACGATTGGTGAGGATTTGTATCGCGCTAGTAATGCAACTGGCGCGGGTAATATGAATCGCGGCAGACTTACTTCTAAACTTAAACCTACGAGGTATATTTACACGCAGGACGTATTTTACACTGAGAATGTTCCGGGCCGTGAAAACGGCCGGTTGAGTCGTGAGAACGATTGTTTTTGGGTGGCGGTTACAACGGCCGTTTGAGTCGTGAGAACGACTGTTTGTCGGTGTGACAGTGACAACGGCCGATTGAATTTCCGGGCTTGTGGAGCCGACGGAGACGGTGTGCACCGAAATGCCGGAGAGGATCGAGACAATACGGTCAGGATGGTGTTCGAGACAGCGCCTCTAGCACCGGGTTCTGTCGAGACAACGCCTTGACCGGATGGCCAGGAAGTGGTGTTCGAGACAACGCCTCTAGCACCGGGTCTTGTCGAGACAACGCCTCGACCGGAAGATCATAAGTCCGAGACACCGCCTCGGCTTCAGGAAGGATCGCTTTTGAAACCAGAGATGCCAGTTCGCGGACTCTTGCAGCATCCAGCAGCAGGTGGAAGGAATACGCACACAGACGAACAGTCGTGTACGTGTGCGCTCGAAGCTTCGGCCAACTTCGAGCAGTAGAAGGAGAGGGACATACATAGTTGTTCTCTTGGGTGATACTCTATTGACCACAGTACGATTCGACACCGCTCGATTCGACACAGATTTATTCGACAC
>NW_018024380.1:2413-3905 GCF_002006095.1 Pseudomyrmex gracilis
TCTCTCTCTCTCTCTCTCTCTCATACTTAAATGAATATTACTAAGGCTGCGTTCCTATATTCACTGCTAATACTAAAAATCTTTAGCACGAGTAACGTGAAGTATAGATTTTTAATACTGGCAGTAAATATCGGAATGCAGCCAAAATAAATCTGAAAATTTAATTGATACATATAAAAGATGTAAGAATAAAATCAAATGTAGTTATATTGATACTACCAAATCACTAGATCAAATGTTATAAGTAACAAAAAACAACTATTTGTATAATAAATATTATATAAGCAAGAAGTATTATTTTTTAGTTGATGTTTGTTACTTATTACATTTGATTTTCAATATATTTGATTTAGTGATTTGGTAGCATCAATATAACTAAATTTGATTTTATTCTTATATCTTTTATATGTATCCATTAAATTTTCAGATATATTTTGGCTGCATTTTGATATTTACTGCCAGTATCAAAAATCTATACTTCACGTTACTCGTGCTATAGATTTTTAGTATTAGCAGTGAATATAGGAACGCAGCCTTAGTAATATTCATTTAAGTATGAGAGAGAGAGAGAGAGAGAGAGAAGGAACATATGAGCTACGCACGAGAAACAGGCTAGGCACGCGGATTCTCGCGGATCGGCGGCCGGCAATAGTAGCTATAGCTATGGCTATAACGAAAGAAAGAGAACGACTATGTATGTCCCTCTCCTTCTACTGCTCGAAGTTGGCCAAAGCTCCGAGCGCACACGTACACGGCTGCTTGTCTGTGTTCGTATCCCTTCCACCTGCTGCTGCATGCTGCAAGAGTCCGCGAACTGGCATCTCTGGTCGGGGCTTGCTTTTACTTTTCAATTATTACAGAACGATTAGCGACGCGCTCTGTCTCGACGCTAGAGAGATCGGCGGTACGATACGTTACTTGATCGCGAATAATCCCGGACGGGTGATACTCTATTGACCACAGTACGATTCGACACCGCTCGATTCGACACCACATTATTGGACACAAAATTATTGGACACAGATTTATTTGACACCAAATTATTTGACACCGTACGATTCGACACCGATTTATTCGACATTGTACGATTCGACACCAAATTATTCGACACCGTACAATTCGACACCAAATTATTCGACACCGTACGATTCGACACAAAATCATTCGACACCGTACGATTCGACACCAAATTATTCGAAACCGTACGATTCGACACCAAATTATTTGACACCGTACGATTCGACACCAAATTATTCGTCACCGTACGATTTGACACGAAATTATTCGACACCGTACGATTCGACACGAAATTATTGGACACCGTACGATTCGACACCAAATTATTCGACACCGTACGATTCGACACCAAATTATTCGACACCGTGTGATTCGACACCACATTATTCGACACCGTTCATTTCGACACCGTACGATTCGACACCGTACAATTCGACACAGTACATTTTCCGATATCATGTACATTTCAGAAAAA
>NW_018024380.1:4080-6897 GCF_002006095.1 Pseudomyrmex gracilis
AATAATTTGGTGTCGAATCGTACGGTGTCGAATAAATTGGTGTCGAATCGTACGGTGTCGAATAATTTGGTGTCGAATAAATCTGTGTCCAATAATTTTGTGTCCAATAATGTGGTGTCGCATTGATCGGTGTCGAATCGTACTGTGGTCAAACGGAACACGCCCATCCCGGACAAATTATACACTCGAAATGCGACACTCATTCACTGTACGCTCGTGAATAGGTTGGCGATAATTGTTCTGAAAATTCACCACTCGAAACTGCCGTTAATCCGCACGTTAGCTCGGGACGATATTTTTTACCGATCAACACTGTTTCCGACTCGCGCGCACTTTACTCCATTAGCGCGAGAAAATCAATATTTGTTAGGATGATTTATTACCGCGGCAGCTGATTGCCGTCGGTAGACAAAAGCCGACGGTACGCGGACGGTAATCACGACACACGCACAACGTATATGATCACTAAACAAAAAAGGCAAAAGAAACAGACGGAAACAAATAACGTGAATAGGCTACTTGGCGTCGTATCGCCACTCCAGAGCTTGACGATTTTTTGCGAAAGAACAAAAAAACATGCACTTAATCTACGACCTTACGAACTACTGCCACGAAGCCCCGTGAAGCCCGATTCTGGTTGCTGTCGAAAAATCGTTAACACGGCCATGGATATGTCTTTGCCGTCACAACCAAGACGCGAAATAGAGACGACTAGCTTCGACACGAGGCCTGTGCGACGCGGATTTGTGGCTAACAGGAATGAAACGGGCACTTCACCGTCGTCTGTTGTTTTCCGGCATGCTCCTATCACCTCCGTCCGGAATACTCTCCAAGCGTTTCCTGATTCCGTCGGGATCACCCTCGCAACGTGAATCACTTCGCCTCAAATATAAAATCACGGTACGGCGGACTTATCAAGCGGCACGGAAGATACGCGTACGCATGGGAGCCCGAAAAGATACGTGTGTATCGCACAGCTTTTCGCGACCAAGAGCACAAAGATTTCGTTCGATAAGCGGTCGATACCCCGGACAGCGCTGAGGTTGCATGGGGTAGGTCGCGGGGCCAATCAGATCGTAGGATTCGCAGCGCGGCTTGCAAGCTCGCTCGCAGGCGGCAGGATTATCGCGAAATTCGAACGCTTGCAGTGTCTATTATTCTATAATATAGCAGCATAAGCAAAAGTAGCAAGCAGCGGGGCGGGATAGCAATCCGCGAGAGGCAGCAACGATACAAGCAGCGACCATGATGACAATAGAATGGAGAAACACTATATCGTAGTTTCCCCGAGCAATAGCAGCAAGCTTTACTTCTTGCACAACACCACATCATGGTTTACTAAGGAATTACTTCACTGTACAGATTTGCAGAAAAAATGGGATGTTGCTCTCACCAAGATTCAGTTTCCTTCTAGTTTTTTAAATTTACGTGCGGATGAAACTCTGATAACGCTCGCAAATATCCTTCCTAACATAGATGTTTTGTGAGTTAATATTTTAATATCAGCAGGGGTTTATTCTTTAGAAGCTAATTTTATAGAAGCTATATATCATTCGTGCTTTTGAGATAAATCGCATATTAAATGGTCACTGAATCCGCTATAATGAAGTTTCTATATGGCTTACATAGAAAAGTAAAGAAGACAAATGCAATCAAATTTATAGTGTACAGCTTAGCGACAAATTGCGTCGTATTCTTAGATTTGAGACAATCTTTGGTAATACACTTTTTGTATTAGACAGGGTTGCCGGTGTTGACAGTGTTAAACCAATCCGCCTGTGCTATCCCCAACAATTATTTGTTTATTGCGAAATTTGCAAGTCATACAGAACCGGAGATGCGCTAACCCCGTTTCTTTGAATAGTTACTAATAATACCGCGAGTAAGTACACAGCGCGTCAAAAATTCGCGGAGTAGACGCGAGGGTCTAGAGGCAAAAGAAGCAATTTTTCTTAGGAATAAATAGCACCAACGAGCACTGTACCAGCTAACTAGTAGCAATCGTTTATTCACAACTGTGTCGCACTACTTATCCCTAAGAAAAACAGCCCTTTTTGCCCCTAGATCTCCGCGCCTACTTCGCGAATTTTTGATGCGTTGTGTACGGTTCTAATCAGGTGAAACATCTTCTTTACTGGTCTCTTGTAACATCCTGTCGCCGTCCTCACCGTTACAACCCAGACGTGACCATCTGCTTCCAGATGCGTTGCAACCACCCTGCCTAAAGGCCATCGTAGGAGCAATACATTATCCTCGATAAGCAAAAAAAGTGCGTTTGGCTCGATATTAGCGCCTAGAGTTGTCTACTTGCTTCTTTTTTGCAACTCTTGCAAAGTATTTTTGCTGCCAGCGTCGCCACAGCAACTGTCGTGACTTTCGTAGACTTTGCCAATTAGAGAAGCGTTTATCCGGTGTATTTAAGTAATTATGTTAACCTTTAGAGGACGGGAAAATTTTGGTTCAAATCGACCTTTTAATTTACCCGAAATGTATGTATAATTTTATCGGATTAGTCAGTACAAGTTCCCAACCTGGTAGGTGGTCGATATTTCGACCACCCCCGTCCCTAACGGAAAAGCCAATATAAAATTTTTTTTTTGTTTTATTTTAGCGTTTTACTTGATATACCTATGTTTTTTGATATGCTGAGTATGAAAATAATAGTTAAAAAAATCCTGAAAGTGTCCTTGACCTTGAAAATAGCCATTTCAAGGTCAAATTCTTTGTTTTTTTGCTATTTCAGTTTCAAAGTATATATATCTATGATTTTTGATGCGCTGAGTTTGAAAAAAATAGTGAAAAAAATTCTGGAGGTGC
>NW_018024381.1:0-1486 GCF_002006095.1 Pseudomyrmex gracilis
GACACGACGTAGTTGTGGACTACTACTTAGTTCGTACGGCGCCCGTTGGCGCTACGAGCAACCCCCCCGCTTGCCCTCCGATCCCCGCGCCAACTCCGCGAATTTTTGACGCCGTGTGTACCACAGTGTTCCGATATTGGAGAGGCTGTACGCGCATGCGCGGCGTTTATAACGTCACAAAAGTATCTAAACCAAGTAATATGGGGTACTGTCACTCGAATCGATTATTTTATTTAAAATTTAAAAAAAAATGTAAATATAAAGGTGACACACGTTTATAATACAAAATATATATTTACATAAAGTTAGTTATTACTAGTATAATTGAATTTATTATTATTATCTTATAATATAAATATAAAATATACAATAATATACAGCGTATAAAAATAAAGAAAAAGGATATAGGTGAAATCACTTTACAAATAAACAAAATTGCGTGTAAAAAAGTTATTTATTAGGCAGAAATCTCATTGGATACCAACATTTGTTGCTTTGAGTAAGGAAAACTGCCTTACCAGTATCCATATAACAAAAAAAATATTGCACATTATTAAAAAAGCAATGCAACTAATTACAAACAATTAATTAATTACAAAAACAAAAATATACATAATATAAAGATAATTTAATAGTAATATATATTAATTATTATATATATATTTAATTTTTATAAAAATTATTTTAATTACGTAAACAATATTAAACTTCTAAGTTTTAAAAATAAAATCTGTTATAACAAATAAAAAAGTTATATTTAAGCTTAAAGTACACTAAGTAGTAATCTTATTTATTACAAACTGAAAAGTATATATGATTTGGACATTTCAGGTACATCACTCAGGTACTTGAAGTACATACATAAAAATGTAAGAAATCCTGAAAATATAACATATATTNGTAATATATAATATTATTGCATCTATCTGACTAGCATGCATAAACCAGACATCATGGCACGGTATCACTTACTTAAAAAAAAATATATAAATATTATAAAGTAATGTGACTAGAAAAAAATCTTAAAAATTATTAAGAAGTAAAATAAAAAATTATAAACTACCAGATGCATTAAAATTTCTTTTATATAAAGTTGTTGATGAATGTAATTTTAAATGATTGGAATCTACTTCAAATGTAATACAATTAATGTTTTTAGCCTGNAAAGCAGACCGAACAGTACAAATGGCAGAAACAGTATTATTTGCTAATCAATTTCTTTTTTTATTTTTAACATCAGTTACTATTGAAAAAATCCGTTCGGCTTCAGCATTTGAATGGGGAAAAGAAAGAACTGAATTGACTAATAATTCTAAATTTGGAAACATTTTTTCTTTGTTACAGTTTTTAGTTTCTAATATTTTAATCCACATATATTTAAGTTCTAAACCTGCTACTTCAATTTTTTCGGTATCGGTATAAATGGAAGGTAGAATTTCCCATTCTAAAGATAAGTTTACAATATCTATATATGTAAAACGTGTTG
>NW_018024381.1:2898-7087 GCF_002006095.1 Pseudomyrmex gracilis
TATTGCACATAGTGCATAATGCCTTGTTATCTGTAGGATGGGGAGCTAACCATCCTTTAAATATATTTTCCTCTAGCCATGATGTCTGGAATTTTCTAACTCTATTCAGGAGGAAGCCTTGGAAGTGAGTATCGACAGACGTGTATTTTTGAGCTCTCTCTTTGTGAACTTTTTACTGCTGTCTTCTGCCCCTTTGGGGCGTGAATTTTTTCAGAGAGTGAGGACTAAGGCTTTTTCTGTCTGTTGTCCACTTTTGGTGATACTTGTGGCCGTCCCATGCACTTTTCGTGCACTGGTTGCTGATTGAGTTTTTCTGCTTGTCATCTACGGCGACGGTTGAAGGCGCGTGTCTACCCTCCCCTCTCTTCAATTTTCGGCTGTGGTGAGGCTGTGTGTGCTCTTGTTGGTTTGACATGCCTACGCACGGATCTCCTGCCACGCCTATTTCAAGCCGGGGTAACGGCTCTCAGACGGGCGGTGTCAACAACAACAATAATTGCTATATACCGGGTGGCCTATCGCGACAGCGGTCTTCTTCTATGCTATCTTCAAATGTAAGTTCTTGCGGTATGTCTACTGGAGTTTTAATGAGTGCATCTAGAGTCAATGCACTCAGGCGTTCTATCAATGATCATAATGAGTCGGTATCTAGGTTACTCTTGTCTAGCAAGGACGCACTTGACAGAAGAATGCAGATTGAGTCTGCTTTTAGAACGTGCAAAGAAGCTTTCTCTGAACTTGCTTCTGCTTATTTAGCTTTACTTGATAAGGATATGAGTACTTCAGCAATAGCCATTGACTCTGTGAAGGAGATGATTTCTAATGCAATCTCGATGGTCAGACCTAACTCTGTGCAACACAAAACTGCAGGACTTATGTCCTTGAATGGCTCCTCTCCTACCTGTTCTTATGCTGATGCAGTAAAGGCAGCAAATCCGACTATAAATGTAGCCCGTGGACCTACGCTTACAGTGAAGAAATCTACCGATTTATTAGTTGTGCCTGATAATGACAAGGGAACAAAATACAGCTCATCTAAGGATACGAGAGAGGTTTTTCAGAAGATTATTAAGCCGTCTGCTTATAATCTCAAGGTTAACAAAATTTCTTCTGCACGAAACAGCAGCGTGCGTATTGAAGCTCAAACGGTTGACTTGCCTAAAATCAAAGAGTCTAGTGAGTTGGCTGAGGCTGGATTGCGTGTTGTACAAATCCCTAAATCTAATCCACGGCTCATTGTACATAGAGTACCTGTAGGTTTGACAAAGGAAGAAATCAAAGCAGAGATAATAGCCTTGAATCTGGACAAAATAGATTCACCTCTGGTTGATGTTGTTTACATCTTTCCTTTCAAAAATGAGCGTCGTTTCACAAGTTGCATAATTGAAGTCTCATCAGATGTACGTGCTTTGTTGCGACAACAGTCGCATATTTATATAACATATTCCTCCTGTGCCTTTGATGATTATGTACGAGTTCTTCAATGTTTCAAATGTTTAGCATTTGGTCATATTGCCAAAAACTGCAGATCTTCTTCACTGTGTGGCCACTGTGCAGAGGATCATGAATTAATAAACTGTCCTAAGAAGAAAGATATTGTTACATGTGGAAATTGTAAGAGGTGGCTCCGTGTTGTATCGCATCACTCGGCATTGGATGGAAGGACTTGCCCAATTCTTATCAGGAAACTACAGGAGAAAATTAACAACACTAACTATGAATAGAAGTGTCTCNGGTCAACGTCTCTTGCGTGCTTGTCACGTGAACTGCCAGTCCTTGATGGCACACCTTGATGAGTTTCGGCTATTCTTCATAAACTCTGGATACGATATCATATGCCTGTCGGAGACCTGGCTTAAACCTGCTGTGCTTGATGGCATGGTTGAGCTGCCTGGTTATCAGCTTTTCAGGTGTGACAGGATTGGAAGGATTGGAGGCGGTGTCGCCTGTTTTATTGCTAATGCACTTAACTGCAAAATTTTGAAAACTTCCGGTGGAGATTATTGTCGGAAACCTGAATTTTTAATCGCGGAAATTTCATCTTGTGAAGAAAAGGTGTTGCTTGCGGTAGTTTACAGGCCGCCTCATTGTGGACATCTTATGGAGTTTCTCACCACAGTATCGAATATTAATGTGCTTTATAGGCATTGTATCATCTTTGGTGATTTCAATGCAGATTTAAGGTCAACAACCTACGACTCTAATCTGATCTCTACTTTTGTGGCCACGTCTGCCATGCATCTGGTGGATTATGAACCTACACACCACACTGCAAGGTCATCAACTTTGCTTGACTTATGTATGGTAGATGATGCTGAAAAGCTGATATCGTTCGGGCAGCACGACGTAGGATTTCTCTCATCTCATGATCTGATTAACATATCTTATAACATCTATGTCAAACGATGCAATTCCAGATCTATCTCTGTAAGAGATTTTTCCAGATTTGACAATGATGCCTTTTTGAATGAACTGGTGAACTGCGATTGGAATGCACTGCTTCAGGCTGATAATATTGATGTAAAGGTGGCACTTCTTAGTGAATATTTGTTGAGATGCTATGATATTCACGCGCCGATTAAGACTATTCATCCTAGGCGTTTGCCTTCCCCTTGGATCACGCCACTAATCAAAGCAAAGATGGTTGAAAGGGACAGAAGTCGTAGATTATGGAGAGGATACAAGTCCGACACTAACTATGAAGCTTTTAGAGTTTTAAGGAATCAAGTACAGGACATGGTTCGTAAAGCTAAACAAGAATATTACTTGTCAATATTTGGAGATAATAGGAAGCCTGCTTTTACTTGGATGAAGCTTCGTCAGCTTGGTCTTATCAAGTCCAAAAATTGTACAAACAAACTTCCTTTCACGGCTGATGACATCAATGGCTTCTTATGTAGTAATCATTCTGGTGGATCTTGCCACATCAATGTATCTGATGTATTTATTGGAGAGCCTATATATGATGAATCGAAGTTCTACTGGTCGAATATAGTTGAAGCCAAAGTGAGAACTGCAATATCAACTATTGGTTCTGATTCCGTTGGTGAAGATGGAATATCACGTAAACTCATTGTGACAGCCTTACCTTGCATTCTGCCCATTCTGTCACATATCTTTAATTATAGCTTCAACAATGGAGTCTTTCCGACTGTCTGGAAATCTGCAATAGTCAATCCAATACCTAAAATAAGAGCTCCTACTGAATTACAACATTATAGACCAATTTCGCTGCTTTGTGTGCTCTCCAAGGCTCTCGAACGTATTGCTGCACATCAGATGCTTGACTATCTCGAGGAAAGAAACTTACTAGATCCTTATCAGAATGCCTATAGACGTGGATACTCTACTGAGACTGCGCTTATTCGAGTTCTTGACGATGTGAGAGAGGCTGCTGACCAAAGGAAAGTCACTATCTCTGTATTTTTTGACTTTTCGAAAGCATTCGACAACGTTAATCATTATTTGTTAATTGACAAATTAATCAAGATGAATTTTTCTAACTCTGTGCTTCGATGGATGTGTTCCTATCTCATTGGGAGGACACAGGCTGTTCGTGATTCATATAATGATTCGCTGTCTGGAAAGCTACCCATAATTAAAGGTGTGCCGCAGGGGTCTGTCCTCGGACCTCTTCTTTTTACATTATATGTATCGGATTTCTGCAAAACTTTGAAACACTGCAGTTATAACTACTATGCAGATGACTTGCTCATCTATCTACATACTACGCCGTCCTCGCTTAATGAGGCTTTGGAAAAAATCAACGCGGACATAAGAAGAGTAGTGGATTGGACCTCAAAAAACGAACTACGTTTAAATGCCGGAAAAACCTCTGCTATCATCTTTGGCACAGCGAGATTTGTTAGTAATATTGATTCACACTCCATATCGAGCATCATGGTAGATGGGGCTAAAATTCCCTGGAGTAAAACCGTTAAGTATCTTGGTGTCACTTTAGCAAATACACTATCCTGGGATGCTCATGTTACTGGCATAATCTCGCGCGCTAATGCTGCGCTCTATCGATTGAAGACATTTAAAAACCTTTTTTCGTCTTGTGTACGGATCAGATTGGTAACTGCTTTAATATTTCCAATCTTCGATTACTGCAGTGTCTTATTGACTGATTTAACGGAAGCTGACAATCTACGACTTCAAAGAGCCTTTAATAATTGCGTTAGATTTA